>NW_010341001.1:0-6289 GCF_000700745.2 Antrostomus carolinensis
CTGTGGGAGGCGGCTGTCACAAGCAGGGAGATGTGTCAGGGAGATGCAGGGGAGCGCAGGTTTTTATGAGAGGTGTGTTAGCCCCCGGGGACTGGGATGTGGGTTGCTTGGACCCTGAGGTGGGATGGTGAAGGCTGCTGGGAAGGGATCAGAGCTGGCTTGGGGTGCAGGCTGTTTGTTGGGTGCCCCACGGCTGCAGAAGGACACTGTGGGGTGAGGTGAGGCTGTGACAGAATGTGTTACTGGGAGTTGTCCTGTGTTTCCCCAGGATGCCTGTAACCTGCCTCCTTTCCAGGTGTTGCAGCAGCCCCCGGCTGTGGCCTTTGCAAGGCAATGGTGGCTGTCAACGTGACTACAAATCTCTTGTTCTCCGTGACTCCTGCTCTCTTTCGGCCACACAGCTCTGAAAGTGACTGTTCAGACTGTTTCCTGCGTATGACCTTTTTGTGCTCTCTTGTGACAACATTGGTTTGCTCTCAAACTTAGATTACATGCAGGATATTGTGTGTGTTGATGAACGTAAGTACTCAAATGCCAGTGCTGCTTTTAGGAAGGTAGTGTGTGATATGATAAGTCGAGGTTTGTTTTGGGGCCTGGTGTAGATTTGCTTCATAAATTAAAGCAAATAATTTACATTCCCTTGGTTTTCCTTTTTATTATGAGAAAGGATTAGTAATTCTGCAAAACCTGTTGTTACTAGTGCTGAATAATAATGAAATCAGCTCTGTGTAAACAGAGAAACGTGTCCTTTAATAGCACAGAGTAGAAATCATCACTCCATTTTAAATTCCATCATAAAAACTGAGGAAAATGACATATCTACGGCTTAATGATCGACTTAAGCAGAGGATCTGAATTTAATTCTGTGTATCCTGCTAGCATGTTTATTCTGAATACCATGTAGATTTGAGCTCGTTTCTGTCTAATGGCTTTCACATATGTATGAGGTTGGCAGGTTGTGCTACCTGTGTGTGCCAACTGTGGAGTGGCTCTAAAGATGTGATATAATAGGCTGAATAAAGTGGCACGCCTCTGATTCACCTTGATTTATGGCATGTAGCAGGTGTGGCAAAGCACAGGATTGTAAAATAGGAAAAAAAAAAATAATAATTCCAGGTGAGTGAGATAAGACTTCTTACAGCTATTCACAAGTTATATGTCAAGTTCAAGTCAAGGTCTTTTGTTGTTTTGACTTTGTTTTTTTGTTTACACTAATTCAGCTTTGTGAATATGCATGTGACAGTTGATCATATGGAGGAGGGAAGTGTCCTTCAAAACACTTGTTACACAGAGTGAATTGGAGGTCAAGGGAATCCATAACAGGTACAATCTTTTAGCCCATTTAATCAAATTACGATTGAGGTCTTGTTATAAACTTTACTCGGAGAAACAGACATTTTAAGCATCAAGGCTCTTTGCTAACCTAGTTTGGCAACATACTTACTCAGCTATTCAATGCTAAAAGGTGTGAGTAATCTCTTGTTTACCCTTACCCATGTGCTTTGAAACCTATTTGCAGTATTTGCCTATTCATGAGCCCAGCCTAATATGATGTGTCCACTTTGACACATCGTCAAGGCAGCATGTTGTACCAACTCCGGACTTTGAACTGGGCTAGCCAACACCTATCGTGTATTTCATCCAGCTCTTGGTTCCATTTACACTGTATACCTACAAGAAATGGGTGAGTTATGTGTATACCTACATTAAGAGAAGTAAAACTGGGAACTACCAAGATGTTTGCCTTTCCTCACCTTAAACTCACTGTTATATTTCACCCCACAGTTGTCTCTAGTGACTGCAGTTCTTCTAAGCACTAGACTGTACTAAATCCTGCCAGCAGCTCTACAGATTTACTGCTCTAGTAGAATTGAGCGTTTGCAGCTCGAAGACCATTACACACGTTTGTTTGTGGCAGTGGAATTTAGTGAATGACAGGAAGTGAAGGGTAGGAAACCTCAAAATATTCTGTTTTTGGCTAGGTTTAGTGAAGCAGTTAACTTCTAGATGGGAAACTATGCCCTCCTGTTGGCTGTGTCGTGGAGGGGAAGCAACTCCTTATTTATTTGGATGAAGACTAAATGTTGCACATGAACAGTTCAGATACTTAAGTACTTTCTTGAGAAAAAGCAGGGCATTTTCATTACTTAAAATAAGTGACTATTGAAAGAGAAACATTTTCCTGTATTTTTCCAATTTTTTTTCCTCAATTTTACCCATGTGACAGACATCTCTGTGATCATTTTTGCTGAGTAGTTTTTTTTAGTCTGTCATTTACTTGGTGCATTTTTATATGGTTGAGATGAAGAAAAACAGGAAGATGTTTCATAAAAGGGCTGGGTGACTAACAGCTGCTAAACTGTATTAGACTTTAAGATTTGAGTGCCCTTTTAATTTGGAGAATCATAGAATCACAGAATGGTTTGGGTTGGAAGGGACCTTAAAGATCATCCAGTTCCAACCCCCCTGCCATCAGCAGGGACACCTTCCACTAGACCAGGTTGCTCAAAGCCTCATCCAACCTGGCCTTCAACACTTCCAGGGAGGGGGCATCTACAACTTCCTTGGGCAACCTGTTCCAGTGTCTCACCACCCTCACAGTGAAAAACTTCTTCCTAATATCTCATCTAAACCTCCCCTCTTTCAGCTTAAACCCCTTTCCCCTTGTTTTGTCTTTAACTGCCCTTATGAAAAGTCCCTCCCCAGCTTTCTTGTAGCCCCTTCAGGTACTGGAAGGCCGCTGTAAGATCTCCCCAGAGTCTTCTCTTTTCCAGGCTGAACAGCCCCAACTCTCTCAGCCTGTCCTCATAGGAGAGGTGCTCCAGCCCTCGGATCATCAACCTATCCATGTGGAATCGGTTCTACATGGAGCCTATAAACAAAACGGGGCTCTTAACCACGCTGGTTCTCAAACTGCCTACGGAACAATATCCCTAAAGCTGCATGAGAGGGTGATACGGAGCAGCGTGGTGTCTCTGCTTCTCTGTTTGGGTTACTAAAGCCTCTGCTATAAACAAGCTTGAAGCCAGGTTGCTGGGCTTTCTGAGGGTGCTTGATTTCAGAGGTAAACAAGGATGTTGAAATGATGCCAGGTTTCAAAGGCAAACAAAAATGTTTTCCTTGGAGCAGTTGGGTGACTAAAAAGTCAATATTCCTTAGGCTCTCGGGTATTCTAATGGAGTTTCCAACCATGGACTTGGAGAGCAAACCAAACAAAAGTTTATAAAAGGAACTGGAAGACCACGAATAAAATGCTCTGAAACATCCAAAACTGGAATAATTGTTTAGGCCCTGTGGCAGGTAGAGCAGGTTTTCAAATGTCTGTCGACAATGACTACTCCTGGTATTTTCAACAGCTAAAAGCTGTCGTTAACATGAGAATTGAGTGTCCTGTGCAAAATAATTCTCTGTTGTTTCTCTAGTTGCCAGTGGAGAAGTGTCTGTCTTATTCAGAGTCACATCACCTGATGTTTTTGGCTTTAAATATGCCTTTTATGTAGTGTCAGTAGCAGAGCAAGATCTGGGTGAAGGCAGATCACCGTTACTGCCATGGGGTCCTGAATTCATGAGCCAGCCCCTCAGGACTGCAGAATCCAGGTCAGTGATGGTCGAGCAACAAGTGGATTTCTGGAGGCCTGCTGCAAGGATGTGCTGGCTCCTGGTTGAAACAGTGTGATGACCAAAGTCCTGTACCAAACCACTGTCTTCTGAAATGGTTTTTCTGTGTGTTTCATTTTCCTTTCTAAGTCTTAAATAGAACAGAAACCACTGTAGCTGCGCGTACCCATAGTTAATATGAAATGAGCTGACACCTGTGTTTCAGGGGAGGCACTAACCCCTTATGCACACCTACGATACAGGTAACATTGTCAGCCTACCTGTGCAACTTCCTGTCCTTCATAAGGTCACACTCCATAGCAGCATGGTTCCAATGATCTCAGGTGTCCAAAGGTGACCATCCAAAGGCTGGAGCAGAATAGGACTATACTGAACTGAGTCTTGTTCCTTCTTCTCACCAAATCATTCCCATTTTGAAAAACTGTGGGGAACTGCAGATGCTCGGAGCTCTAAAGGGTGCTGGTTTTCACAGCCTGTTCCTGTTATGCAGGTCTGAGAGTGTTAGTGGCCGTAGGAATAAATGGAGAGAGGAACTTGAGTCTCTCAGTCTTGTAGAGGCCGCAGAGATGAAATAGAAAAGCACCCTACACGGAGACTTCCTAAAAGATCTGAATGCAGGATAAAGGTCTTTTCCTCATGTCGTTAAGTGCAGGACAGGCAGTGAGTAAAGCATTAGTGTTTATGAGCTGTGAAATGATGAGGCGCTGCTAACTGTATAATTAAAAGCTGAGTTTGGAAACAATGCCAAAAATTTGTTTGTGGTTGATTTCCTCCAGGTACTTAGGGCAGTCAGGAGTGAAAACAAAGTGGTATGGTTTTCCTGCAGCTCCCTTGTAGTGTGTCTGTAAAACATAAACAGTCTGTCTCCCAGAGCCCATGGTGTAGATTTGATAATGTACTTGAACTGCATGTTGCAAAGCTTTGGAAATGTTTGAGCTTTGCAATGAAAAAAAGTTGTTTGGGGTTTTTTTTTTAAAAAAAACCAGCATCAGGAATGTTCACGATTTTTGCATTGAGTGCTCTTAAGTGCAAATAAAGGGCCTGACTCTATGGGATGCTGAGATCCCTCAGTTTCTACTGACATAAAAAACAATTGCTTACCATCACTCAGTTTCAGGTTCAGCTGTTTCCAAGAACTCTGAGTGTTTTGGGTTTTTTTTTTAACTATTCAATTTTCTTGCTTCCCTTATGGATGAAAAAAGATACTTTGAGCAATTGAAGGACCTCAATTTGTTTGGGTTATGAAGAAAGATTTACAAGCTCTTTGCTTAAAGTGTGGGAGTATCTTCATGGAGAAGAATAAAACTGAAGGACTCTTTTAATTAAAGCACTAAAATCATAGCAATAACCAACTGGAAATGACCTCCTGAGAAATTCCAATAGAAACAGGTTCTAAACAGAGCTATTAACTACTGAAGCTGCTTGTGGCACTGATGGATGAGTTGAAGTTTCCAGTACCGTGGAATATCTAGAAGACATGCAAATTTTTTGCTTTAATAAAGAGGTACCCAGGTAAAAGTCTTGTTGTATTGGGAATATGAATTAAATCATGTAGTGTGGCTTTTTGCCTGTGATTATTAATCTCTGAGAAGATGTGAGGTCGGTTCTCAGGCACTGGAACGGGTTGAGTCACCATCCCTGGAGGTGTTTAAAAGACGGGTAGACGAGGTGCTCAGAGATAATGGTTTAGTAATGGACAGGTACGGTTGGACTCAATGACCTCAAATGTCTTTTCCAAACAAACAATTCTGTGATTCTATGATTCTATTTAGGGATCTGACATTCTTGTTGCTCTTCCTTCTTTCCACCCTTTTCTTCTGCTGTAGGGATGAGGGATAACTGACTCTAGCAATGCAGGAATTTTTTTTCTGCTTGTTATTTTAAAAGAAGTCAAAGCTGGAGGTGCTGATTTCTGTTAGAGTTACAGGTGAACAGATAAAGTTTCAGTAGGAGCTTTGTTACCTGAAATAGAGACTCTCGAAACAGTACCAGTTTGGAGAGGAGATACTGCTGTATTCAGTGCTGGGTGCCAGGGGTGTGTGACCAAACCTAGCACACTGACTTTGCAAAACCTCACACATTTATACAGTTAAGCTACTGAAACCCGCCTATAACCTGCCCATCCTCATACATATTTACCTCTGATTTCCCAATAATTTTGGAGACATGTGCAGTCCATATTACTGTGTCCACTGTGCACAGTGGTGGTCTTCAGTGATGAAGTAAATAAACCTTGAAAATGAGAACTTCTGTTGCTCACGTCCTTTGTTCTTATATGAATTTTGCTGCTTATGCTTTTTGTGGTTATTTGTATTTCTGGAAAGCGAGTAACCGGTGTTATCAGGTGGCGCATGTGGGCATGGGTGGTACATGCGATGGTGAGTGACACAACTTGAATTACAGAACTAACAACAGACAGCGTTGCTGTTCCTCGCTACCACATGAACTCAACACCTTCTAGAATTGGGAGTGGAGGAATTTAGGGAATGGATGAAATTTGTAATATCTCTTTTTTGTAATCATAGAATGGTTTGGGTTGGAAGGGACCTTAAAGATCATCTAGTTCCAACCCCCCAACATCAGCAGGGACACCTTCCACTAGACCAGGTTGCTCAAAGCCTCATCCAGCCTGGACTTGAACACTTCCAGGGAGGGGGCATCCACAACTTCT
>NW_010341001.1:6566-13059 GCF_000700745.2 Antrostomus carolinensis
GCCTCCTCTGGACTTGTTCTAGCTGCTCCAGGTCTCTCTTGTGATGGGGGCCCCAGAGCGTGAGGCAGCACTGCAGGTGGGGTCTCAGGAGAGCGGAGTAGAGGGGCAGAATCCCCTCCCTTGACCTGCTGCCCACACTGCTCTGGGTGCAGCCCAGGATACAGTTGTCATTCCATTTTTTGTGGCTGTGGGGCTGGGACTGCTGCTCAGAGGGCTTCATTTTCTGGTGGAGAATGGAGTGCAACGTGGTGTTGAGACCTTTTTCTGCTCTTCTGCCTCATACAACAACTTTCCTCTCACATCTCTGCAGGAGAGAAGTCCCATTTCACTGGACACAAATGCACACAGCCGCTCTACTCTGCTTCCTTGCTGGAGTGGAGCATTTTTGGTTGGGGAAGCTCCTGTGGGAGCAGCACAGGACACTAGTGTCCCAGGTCACAGTGTGGGTGCCTGAGTGTTGATCTCGTTTGTTACCACCTAACTTGAATTGTGGCGTGAAGATTATTTCAGTCTTCCCTGAAGATGAAGTGTAAGGGTTGTAACCCAGCGGTGGGTTCGTATAATGAGATTGGAAATGCACCTGATTTTCACCTGGTTCAATTCTTACATGCGGTCAGGTTTACTCTGGGGCTTTTTCACTGTCACAAGAGTGATGTCTGGATCTTGGAGCTGAGTGGCTCTTTTCTTTGCTCTTGGAAGGGGGCAGAGGACAGGAGAACTTGGGTAACTCATATTTCTGACTAAAAAAATCCACATCAACTGCATTTATTTATTTTTAAATAATACTTGTACGTTACTCTCTTATTCCTTATGTTACCTGTGATGTTTTCTACCCTCCAGCAGGTGTTGCTGCATCCTGCTAATGTCCTTTTTTGTGGAGGGGGAAAAAAAAAAGAATCAGTCATTTGATTTAATACTGTGCAGCTGGACTTTGCTCTTTGTTTTGCATCGTGAATGTGCCTGTGTCCTCTCTTCTTCCTGAAGTTATTTGCCAGCAGAGTGACTAAGGAGAGAATTTTTATGATCTCAGCACATTTAATCCTGCAACCACTCTTTGTAAGAAGGGGTTGAAGATCGGTGGGAGTTCCTTATCAAGGCCATGCTAAGAGCAAGTTGAACAGACGCAGGTAGAAATACATTCGTATTTACAAAATGTGAAGAAATACAAGTGTTTGCTTATATAATATTAATTTTTTTAAAAATATTAAAGTTTCTAACTGGTTCACTGGTTTTCCCAAGTTTATTGAGCTTTAGTAATTTAAACTTATGATTTTAAATCAGTCTTATCGTTAGCCTATTAGCTGGTCTTGAATGCTAGAAGTTTGCAATACACAGCATGTTTCAGAATTTCTTACTTAGAACTTCCACGGGCAGAATTGTGGCTGGGGTACAGAAAATGTAAAGAGGAGATGTGCTTTGTTCTGTTTGCTGATGGACCATTTGTGGCAGGCAGGAATTTGTGGAATATAATAGCTGAAATTAGGACTTGATATGGGTTACAGATCCCTGAAATCCTTGAGTTGCACCAGGCCAGAAATGCACTCCTGAGCTAAGAGATCTCACTGATCTCTGATACTTCCCTCTTTGTACTCAATTGTTGGTTCCAGGTAGGAAATTGAAATTCTGCTGTAGTGCTATTCCTCACTGTTGTGTTTTTCCTCACTTTTACAATTAAACATGGTTGTGACTATGATTTTGGCATTTTCAGGGTTATCTTAGAAGGTGAATCCAAGTTTGATAAGCTCAAGTATTGATTTCCTTTTGATATTTAACTTTATTAGTAGTCTAAAATGTTCAATATAAGAATAGCGACAGTAAAGTACAATCATAAATCTCAGGCAGCCAGCACCTGCTACACTACCATGTGCAAGAGCATGTGTTCCCCTGGTCCTTCTGTTTGGAGATGGCTGGACTTACAAACCTTCTCTGTAACCTCTCCTGTGTTTATTTTAGAAATCCAACCTGGCTGTGGCAGTTCCCCCTCAGGAAGTTACAAAGATGGGCCAGGAGGAAAACACTTTTATTTTTCATTTTCCCTCAAACTCAAAAGATTAACTATAATTAGATTCTAAGAATTCTGGTTATAATCTATATATTCCAGATGCAGTAAACATATAGATGAGAAGTCTTTAGTCAATAAGGTGTGAAGTTCTTGTAACTTTGATAAATTCAGATTTGGATGTTTAATGGGTTTCAGCTCTTGATTTCAGATGCTCTGGAGTGTGTATCTGCCTTTAAGATGACAGTTCATTTTATGCAAAAACTGGAAGTATTTGCCTGTTTTAGATTCTGTGGAATTTTGTGGATCTCTCCATCCTGTAGAGAAAAGGAACTCTATAGACAAGATGACTGACTAGATTCCTAAAGTCAAGTGGCATTAACCCAACTTTGGAAACTTGGGTCTATATCTTATGATGTGGAGATATATAATCTAAATGTGATATTAAGTAATTAATATATTTAAGTATACATGCCAATAGCTAATGCTTATTCAGTGCTTTCTTTTCCTAGATTCCAAGGCGACTCACAAGACTTTTTACAGTTTTAGACCTAGTTTATAGATGAAAGAATGAGGTTGCTAAATGTGAAGTGACTTGTTCAAGGTCCTAAATTGCCTTCCAGGGGCAAAACTGGAAAGAGTTCAACTCTGATGCCTTTTTCTATTGGCTATACCACTTTATAACTTTTTAAAAATTATTTGTAGATTTGTATAAATAATTATCATTTGTTGATGATGTTGTAAGTAACCACTGAAACGTTGCAGAATGCTTGTATTGTTGAAGCAGTTTGCCTTGCTTTTCCTTGAAGCTAGGCTTTTGTGTGTTGAAAATATTGAGTAAATGGGTGGAGTCTGCATTTCTACCTCTTTATACAAAATATACATGAGATTTCCATCTAGTTTTTACTTCCTGTGGAAAAAAATGTATTTTTTTTGCCATAGCTTTCTAGTACTGATAGGTGCTTCAGCTGTTTCTCACTATACTTGACCAGGCTATATCTGGAAGAACAAAAAGTGATTACAGCTCCTAAGATATAGTTACCAATACAGAGATCGACAAAGGGGTTAAAAGTGAGACAGCCCTATCTTTTACTTCAGTGGAAGTGTAGTTGTTGATTTAAAGCTCTCAGTAAATGATTGTTGGAGATCTTCCATGTGTAGCAGAGCATTCAGAAAGCATACCACAGACTCTGCTTCCTCTTAAAGAGCGTTTGTCTGTCAACATCTCACTTTAATTGTAGTCTTTTAAGATACGAGAAGGCAGACAAAACTCACCAGCCAGCAGTCATGGAGGATCAGGTCTTTACCAATGTTTATCAAAATGTTAACGACACCAATATCTATGAGATTCCAGACTCTCAGGAAGACAAAGGGGATCATCTTTATGATTATGTCCATGAAGATCCAGTATCTCCTTCTTCCATCACTACGATCCCAGAGAGCATGGACAGTAGTCATGAGAGCTCAGAAGACAGCTATAGTAATTCTGTGGCTTCTCAGCATGGGGCTGATGGGGAGGATGGTTCTTCATCTCACCATGGTGCTGAAGAAGACCACCCATACCAGGAGATGAATCAGATGAGCCCAACTCTGGAAGACAAACATGTAGAGGGCATGATGTTTGAGAGCAATGTGCATTTTCCTCCGGATTTCCAGTTGCGTCAAAGCCAGAGCCCTTCTTCCAACTCTTCAACTTCCCTCAAGTTCCCTCTTAACAATAACTTCGGAGAAACCGACAACTTTCAGGAAGATTATGAGATTTTCATGTTTGTAAAGGTAAGAGCTTGGAGGCTTCTAATAATACACTGGTTTTAAACCCCAAATCAATGTGTGTGTCTTCCAAATCAAGTAAAATGCAGCTACCCACTGCTTTGTTTCCAACTCTGTTGCCTGCCTGCTGCAGGGTGCCAAGCTGCTCATTTACCTCTTACGTCTTAGGGCACAGAAAGAGAAGATTTGTGTTCTGTGGAGATGCCTGGGATTTCTTCACTTCGAGTGGGAGTATGAGAATGGTTAAAGTATTCTGATTGTTGCTGCAATTCATTTATTCTGTCAAATCTCCCTTCTGCTGCAGCTAGACTACTACTACTGGTTTAGTTAAGCTAGGTCAGCTGTCTCTGCATTTCACTGTCTGTAGCAGCTAATAGCTCAAAAGTGATAGTTATTAATGATCTGAAGAAAACTAAATACATAGTTTAAATAATGGCAATAAAATTTCCACAAATACTCATTCCTGAAAGAGGTCTTTTTTTATTGCTTTCAAGATTTTGATTAATGTATTTCTGTGATTAGTCAGATGAATGTATTTCTGTGACAATTTTAATGTGTATTTTTCATTAGTTTCGAGTTAGATATAAATTACTGGGGGGACTTTCACACTTTCTCCAACCTTGTTAAAGTATTACTTAATTTCTAAACCATAAACACGTGTGTTCTTAAATAAACACGATATTTCCCCTCATAAAAACTCTTGTATTCAACCATTCTCAATATTTATTAGTCCGTAACATAGACCTGACAGCTCCTCCTTTTTAACTACATAAGAGATCAATTTTCAATTTCTTGTTTCCTTTGAATAGGACCATACACCATGAGTGTAATACTCTGTTATTTCAACAGAAACCTTGTGAAATTTGTCACTTTTCAACATAAATAAGATTATTGGAATCTGTTCCTCAGTTCCACATGTGCTTGGAAAGCAGGATAAGAGATTGTGGTACCACACATAGTGAGAAGTATTTTCCACAGTGTTTATATTTGGTTAATTTAGTTTATTTAAGCAAGAACACACTGTAACCTTTGCATTGGTGCGAGATGCTGATTATCTTGTATGAATTAGGGGAGAGCAAATGGCTTGGTGGACTCTCCTAATACTTCATTTGGTTTCTGTTGTAAATCTTGGATTTCTTGGAAATCTGAATTAGTTAAAAAGTTATCCTACATTTACTTGTAGGGTAAAGGAGATGGCTTCCATAAAGTGTCAATAGAATCATGAGATTTTTTTGAATGCATTAAGAAAGTTATGATTTAAATATTTTTCCTTTGTGACGTCTTCCTGGAGATGAAAAGTTGACGTTATTCCCCTTTCATGTCTTCCTTCTCTATGTGACAATCCTTTGTGATTGCTTTTCTAATTTTTGCATAGAGGCAGATCATTGAAATTATTGATAAATTAAAAAACCCCAAACAAACCAGAAATAGCTATCAGGTTACTTAGTCTTATTCTGCATAAGACAAACCATAAAACTTTGGCCGTTTCTCTTGAATTTTGATATGACTGCAGCTACTCTTGTGGAAAGGTGTGTATCCTTTCAAAAGGGAGTATCTACTAATGGCTAGGTTGTGAATCGTTCTGGGTCCATGAACTGACACAAGGGGTTTTGCTAACAATTTCTCTTGAAGTGGGCTATGAAAACCATGTGTGAGGACATTCAGCCTTCTCGTTATCTTCATACTACTTACACGGTATCACTCTTCGAAGTGGCAGCTGTTCCATTTCTGTGACTGGATCATGGTTGTTGCTAAAAATGTATTAGTTGTATGGGCAAAATGAGATCTATGGTGTTGATTTTATTTCATATCTCTGCTTGTAGCCCTGCAGACGTGTTTTAAGAGTTGCAGCAGCTGAGTATATTTTGTTTGTTAGCAACTTCATGGTGTTAGCAACACGAGTGTTGTGTTTTGGCTTTAAAGTCATCTCTCTTTATTCTGTTTTCTTCCATGTTCCTCTTGTTTCAAAATAATATTGTCCTTTCTTTTTATGCATGAAAAAAGACCACGTGTGCAGATGCTCCCATTCAAGCAGAGAGGTTGGGGTTAATTTGAATTTCTGAAGAGTGAGAAGAGAGGCATTTTGAAAATAACTATTATGGAGAAGGATTAAGGAACTCCTTCCTTTCGTTGTGCATAGTAGCTGAGTGTCCCATAAAGGGGCTTATCAGCTATTCTAGAGAGAAACACAAACTTTGGACTCTATTCAGTTGCCTGAACACAAGTGCCTAGCCCCGTTTGAGATGTCCTTGAGCCCCAGGACATCCTACCTGGGTAGAGGATGAGAGGTGAGGCTCTCAGGTGATCCTACTCCTGCAGGAGCTGGAGAACCATTGGGCAGGGCCCTGGATACTTCTGTGCAGGTGGCTGAACTGAACTCCTACAACAGCGTTTTATTCCTTGTGACACAGGTGACATTTTTGCTTTTCTTTTTCTTTCTGCTTTTGTTTCTGTCTGGTATCAAGGTAATAAAGCACTAACTCCATGGAGTGTAGAGCCAACTTTACTATCTTTAAGTATCTAGATAGCAAAAGTCAGCCTATAAAATAGAAGGTCATAGAGTAATATATAACAAGAATTGTGAAATACCTGAGGGCTGTCACTTCTTGCATGTAGGAACAAAATCATAGAATCACAGAATGGTTTGGGTTGGAAAGTACCTTAAAGATAATCCAGTTCCAACCCCCCTGCCATCAGCAGGGACACCTTCCACTAGACCAGGTT
>NW_010341001.1:13174-20565 GCF_000700745.2 Antrostomus carolinensis
ATCTAAACCTCCCCTCTTTCAGTTTAAACCCATTTCCCCTTGTCTTGTCATTACCTGCCCTTATGAAAAGTCCTTCCCCAGCTTTCTTGTAGCCCCTTCAGGTACTGGGAGGCCGCTATAAGATCTCCCTGGAGCCTTCTCTTTTCCAGGCTGAACAGCCCCAACTCTTTCAGCCTGTCCTCACAGGAGAGGTGCTCCAGCCCTTGGATCATCCTCTGGACTTGTTCTAGCTGCTCAGTTGTGGCAATCTATTATTTGTAGATGGCTACCTTCTCATATGGTCTCTAGTCCACCTGAGGCCAGTGTTGCTTTGAAATTGGATTCATCTTCTGGATTTGGTCTTTTCTGCAGACATTAACAGTGACCCCAGGACCTTTTTACTGTGGGACAGTAGTGCCAACGACACTTCTGCCACTATTCTCCTTTTTTTGTCACATTTGGGCCCAAAGAGTGGTGGTAAATGGAGTTAAATCCAGTTGGAGGCCAGTCACAAGTGGCATTTCCCAGGGCTCAGTATTGGGGCCAGTCCTGTTTAACATCTTTATGAATGATCTGGATGAAGGGGTTGAGTGCACCCTCAGTAAAATCACATGTGACACTAAGTTGGGTGGAAATGTTGATTTGCTTGAGGGTAGGAGGGCTCTACAGAGGGATCTGGACAGGTTGGATCAATGGGCTGCAACCAACTGTATGAGGTTCAACAAGGCCAACTGCCGGGTCCTGCACTTTGGTCACAAAAACCCCATGCAACGCCACAGGCTTGGGGAAGAGTGGCTGGAGAGCTGCCTGGTGGAAAAGGACCCGGGGGTGTTGGTTGACAGCAGCTGAACATGAGCCAGCAGTGTGCCCAGGTGGCCAAGAAGGCCAACAGAAATATTGTGGCCAGCAAGAAGTCATCCTTCCCCTGTACTCAGCCTTGGTGAGGCTGCATCTTGAGTACTGGGTTCAGTTTTGGGCCCCTCACTATAAGAAGGACATTGAGGCAGTGGAGTGTGTCCAGAGAAGGTCAACGGAGCTGGTGAAGGGTCTGGAGAACAAGTATGATGAGGAGCAGCTGAGGGAACTGGGGTTGTTTAGCCTGGAGAAAGGAGCTGGAGGTGGAGTTATCACTGTCTACAACTACCTGAAAGGAGGTTGTAGTAAGGTGGGAGTGTGTCTTTTCTCCCAGGTAACTAGTGATAGAACAAGAGGAAATGTCTTCAAGTTGTGCCAAGGGAGTTACATATTGGATATCAGGAAAAATTTCTTCACTGAAAAGGTTCTCAGGCACTGGAACGGGCTGCCTAGGGAAGTGGTTTATACCTCCATCCCTGGAGGTATAAAAGATGGGTAGACAAGGTGCTCAGAGATTTGGTTTAGTAGTGGACAGGTATGGTTGGACTTGATGATCTCAAAGGTTTTTTTCCAACCAAATGATTCTATGATTCTATTAATAAATGTCTGTGAGTGTCAGATGGAGGTCACTGCTGAATGAAAACCAGAGAAAGTGGGAAGATTAAATGGTATCTAACTTACAGTCTAGCTGCTGTAGTTACAGCACTTTGCCTAGAATAGAGATTTAACTTCACTGAAATACTGTAAGTGATGTTGCCTTAGGACCATAGTTTCAGTCAGACTGGATAATCTTTTCTGTAGGTCATTCTGTGTTATTAAACACCAAGAAAATGTTTAAATCACATTAACTCATCTTTCACTGATTATCAGTACCTGGTAACTATGTCATCATCAGTGGACTATTTCAGGATGTGTCATGAGGTAAAAAATTTTGGCTTTTATTAAGGATTTCCCTGTCCCTTTAATAGCAGAATATAGCATGTACCAACATGGAGATCTTTGTGTGAATCCAGCATGTCCAGGCTTGTCACAGCCACCTTAATGCCCTTTCAGTAACATTAGTTTCTTCAAACAAAAGCCTTTGAAATTTGAAGAGAAATATGACCAACGTACAGGCTGTGTTACTGAGTGCAGAGGACAGCCTGACCTAATTGTAGCTGTTGCTCAGAGATCCAACCTTTTCACTCGTGTGCTGTATTTTTCTGTTCAGCAACGTGTTTGTTCTGAAGGTTGAGTCTCTCTGAAAACTTTTTTTGCTTTCCTGAAGCTTGAGTTGTTATTTAAAGAATAATTTTCTCTATTTTCTTTTGAGAAGAAAATTGTTGCCCTTCTGGTTTACTGATGACCAGCTAGAGATTATACCCCCTCTGCTCACGTTTGTGCTGTAAGAGCTCAGTCCCCAAAAGCAGGAAGGTGATTCTTTACCCTGAGCCATAAACACTTTGTGTTACACAAACAATACAAATTTAATACAGTGGTTTAGCATCATGAACCTGCATGTTGGATCACTGCACTGGGGGAACAGAGTTATGGATTCTGGAAGGTACCTCTGGAGATCATCTAGTCCAATTCCTTACTCAGAGAAGGATGCAACAGGGGAGGTTTAGGTTGGATATTAGGAAAAATTTCTTCACAGAAAGGGTGGTCAAACATTGGAACAGGCTGCCCAAGGAACTGGTGGAGTCACCTTCCCTGTCAGTATTTAAAAGCTGGGTAGATGAGGTGCTTAGAGACATGGTTTAGAGATGGAATTGGTAGTGTTAGGTTTATGGTTGGAATTGGTGATCTTAAAGGTCTTTTCCAAGCACTATGATTCTATGACTTAAAGCAGTTTGCTCAGAGCCATGTCTGATCAGGTTTTGAATATTTCCAAAGATGAGGAATCCACAACCATTCCAGTGTTCTACCCTCATGGTAAAAACATGTTTTCTTATGTTTAAATGAAATTTTGTGTATCTCAGTTTGTGCCTGTTGCCTCTATTCTTTCACTGGATACCAGTGTTTATATTTAAGAATGCTGTTTTAAGAAAAATACTGCTTTTAACTTCTCTGTACATCAGAACTTAAACTTTTAGCTCTTTCCATTGGAATTATGGCATCCTTTATTAAAGTTACTTTTAAGTCAGTAGCTGGGAAAGAAAGGACATTTCTGTTTTTTCCCACAAGATGCTTCCTGCTCCCTTGTTTCCAAGTCAGAAAGGTCTGATGGTTCAGCTCTAACTTGATGGCAGAACCCTCTGCTAGCTCCCTACTGACTCATGAAGTTGAACTGAACTCTTACAAATAACAGACCATGTTCTTAACAGGGACAGTGAGATTAATCACTTGTATCACTGCAAAAATCATGCTCCTTCCCACTGAGTTGCCTTTTCTGTTGTTTTATGGAGCATATTGGTATCTGTTGAGAAAGTTTTGTTTAAAAATGTGTATTAATGGTTTAAAACATGAAGTTACAGAACACAGCTAATTTTTAGCTTGTGTTATTTGAAAAGAAGAGAACCAAACTGTAATGTAACTGTGTGGATGCCCAGTCTTAAGTGAGTGGTTATGCTGATGCTTTGCTGAGCAGAACTGAGCATTTTGTAGAAACAGATGGAAACTAAAAGAGCACCCTGCACAGATGAACATAGTAGCTTTCAGTAGAAAGTCCTGCAGGGGGTTTCAAATAAAGGGATGGATATTGATGTTAATGAAACTATATTTTTTTTCAATTTTTCATCCACTTTTTTCTTACTACACTCATAGTCTGCAGAGTAAAACAGCTGTACTTGCAATTTTGGGGTGGTAGGTGTTTGCAAACATAATTCGATATCCAAATACCTTTTAGCAATGCAAGCCGGGTAGTCTTTTAATTGATTCCAGTTGTGATAGTTTAACACTAGCACATAAGGCTGGTGTTAAATGATATCTTCTCCACAGAGGTTTGCAGGTAGTAAAATGAGTTCTGGCTGAAGTCAGGTGGCAGGTGTAATTCTCTATATGTACATAAAACTATAGCAATTTGGCTTTTTATGACATTTTATCTTTTAAGGGTTTTTTTATACTAAATCTAACGGAAGTAAGCAAATACTATTTTGGTTTTATGAATTATCTTAGAAAAAGGTTAAATGATTCATAATCCACCTGTTAAATAGTGTTAGCTGAGCAACTTGAGCAAGGAAAAGATCCAAGAACTATTTTCAGAGTTCTTCAGTCATGGCTGATTTAAAGACCAAGATGCAACATGCTGAAGTTAACATGTGCATGGCAAGAAATGACTAATGGGGAGCCAGTAGCCTAATGTGATACCTTTTTTTGATAATTTTAATGAAATTAATGGATAGTTTTCTCTGCAAATAGCCTTACTTAAAGTAGTTTACAAGTACAATTAAGTATGGAAACACAAGTCTGGAATATCAAGTGATGTGTCCTCCTGCTCTCAGTCTTATCTAGACTGTCCCTAACAGATGCTTCTTTGAAAACATTTAGTAATGTAGATTTAGCACTTATACCAATTAGTCTCTGTCAATGTTTAATTATTTTCCTGAGACAAATATTTTTCTTTTTTTAAATTCTGTTGCTCCCAATTATGATATTTTCTTTTTACTAGGTAGGTCCTTTATATATTAGAATTTTCTTTGGTCTTTGCTTTCCTAGGTGAAAGAAATTCAGTTCCTTCAGCCTGCCTTCAAGCTCGAGTTGTCATTTCTAAACTTTGAGTGGTTTGGTGTGTTGTGGGTTCTTTTTTTTTGTTGTTTTAGGTTTTTTTTTTATCTTTTCTAGTCTATCTCCAGTTAATTTATCTATTTCTTAAGCTCCAGTTTTCAGGTGTAAATAGTGTATTTAGCACTGTGAATAAAAACTACTACAGCAAGTGCCTCTTTTATTCATCATCTGTCCAGCTCTCTAGTCAGGATATTTTATCTGCTTAATTTTAGCATATTTGTGTATCCTTTAACGTTTTGTTTAGGATTACAAAGTTCATCTTCTAGCCCTGATATTTTCCTGATAACTGCTTCTGTAACAATCTCAACTGTTTATTACTCGCCCGTTTGCAGGCAGCTGTAATGCAATAGCATTGCACAGTTTGCTCCTGCCATTGACTTCAAGGGCATTAAGTTTCTCCAAGTGATGTGATCAGACTCTGATCGCCCGTCACTGAAAACAGTGTGGTTTTGAAGTCAGAGCATTGCTCTGATATAAATCCAATGTGGAACATACTATCACCAGTACTTTTGCTCCATTAACTCAGATTTTTTTTGTTTGTTTGTTTGTTTTTACAACTCCCTGAAAGGAGGGTGTAGAGAGGTGGGGGTGGGTCTTTTCAACCAAGGAACAAGTGACAGGACAAGAGGAAATGGCCACAAGTTGCACCAAGGGCAGTTGAGATTGGATGTGAGGAAGAATTTCTCTCCTGAAAGGGTTCTCAGGCATTGGAAGGGGTTGCCCAGGGCAGTGGTGGAGTCCCCATCCCTGGAGGGATTGAATAGTTGTGTAGACATAGTGCTGAGGGACATGGGTTAGTCGGGGACTTGTCAGCGTGAGGTTAATGATTGGACTCCATGATCTTAAAGGTCTTTTCCAATCAAGGCCATTGTGTGATTCTGTGAAAATCGAGATACACCTGTAGTATCTCCACACCGTACTGTGCAGACACAACATGGCTTTATGGCTACCCCCACACCTTATCGTGGACAGGAGACTGCTAATCTCTTAAGTCTTAACATATAAACCTCGTAGCTATGTAACCCTTATTTCTGAGGAGGAAACTCTCTTCTGGGTCTCTTCATAGCTTGATTTATGTTTATCTGAATTACTCTGTGTGCTTGTGTGAAAAGATTAGCAAATGGCAGTTCTGTTAGAGATAACATCCAGTTCCTTGACTATCAGTCATGAGCAGAACGTGTGCTTTGGCAGCAGGACATAACAGTTTGCTTAATCTTTTGGATACAAAGGATAAAAGGTCTTGCTTTTGACCTCTGCTATGTCTGTGCCTTGCTCATGCACCTTTTCTGCCTCCAGAAAGGTCTGTGAATTGATTTTCAGTTCACACTCCCGTGCCACCTTCAGCTTTTGGCTCCAGCAGTGACTGTGGCTGGGTATAGCACAGTAGCGTAGCAACAGCTTCAAAATACAGACCCGTATTGTCTAGGAAATTGTTCCTGCACAGTGATTGCAGTAATAGCAAATACAGTGTAAATATATAGGTCATACTGGGAGAAAATTAAAATGGGATTTATTTACTCATTTCTTTTTCTTACAGTTCTCTTTTTGTGACTCCCTCTTTGATGTTCTGAAAATAAAACTCTTATCTCAGCCTGGTTTGTTTTTTTTCTTTTGAAACATCACCATTCCTTTTATTACATTTTAGGAGATGAAAATGTTTGGATTTGTGGATTGATTACTTTTTTGCTGTCCCTGACAATTTATCTATGTGGTACTACTGTCAGCTGTTAAATATTTTTTGTCCAATATAGAGGTATTAGTATTATTTAAAATTGTTTATTGCAGAAGTACCTGAAGAGCAGCTCTACTGAGGCTAATGTTTTACAAACACAAAGTAATAGATAGTCCCTGCAAATCAACTGGTAATGACATATATAAATTATTTTGGAATCTGCAAGAGGAAAGCTGTCTTTCTGCTCTTTGTTTTCTTTAGATATCAAGGGTTGGATTTGATCTAAGGTGTGTCTGTAAGCAAAGTTATTAACTACATCTCTGCAGGATATCTTGGCTCCTTTTGGAGCAAAAAGTTACTGAAAATAGCGCAGTGGGATGTTAATTCATGTGGCCAAGTGCAGGCATCAGCTGTAGGGTGAGGGTAGTTATTCTGTAGACTACGTTCACAGAATCACAGAATTGCCTGGATTGGAAAAGCCCTTTAAGATCATCAAGTCCAATCATTGACCCAACACTGACACGTCCCCAACTAACCCACGTCCCTCAGCACTATGACTACACGACTATTCAATCCCTCCAGGGATGAGGACTCCACCACTGCCCTGGGCAACCCCTTCCAATGCCTGAGAACCCTTTCAGGAGAGAAATTCTTCCTCACATCCAATCTCAACTGCCCTTGGTGCAACTTGAGGCCATTTCCTCTTGTTCTATCACTGGTTACCTGAGAGAGGAGACCACCCCCACCTCCCTACACCCTCCTTTCAGGTAGTTGTAGAGAGTGAGAAGGTATCCCCTCAGCCTCCTTTTCTCCAGGCTCAACAACCCCAGTTCCCTCAGACACAAGGGAACTCAGCACACTTGTGCTCCAGACCCTTCCCCAGCTTTGTTGCCCTTCTCTGGACACGCTGCAGCACCTCCATGTTCTTCTTGTAGGGTGGGGCCCAAAACTACATTCGTTGAATTGTGTAGGGGCCTAATCAGTTTTCCAACCACAGGCATCCGGGGCTGTTTTAGATGCCTTAAGGTTTCCCTCCTGGCCTCCAGCTGCCTCTGCAGAAGGCCATGGGTCTCCTGTAGATCCTTTCTCATATAGGTTTACAGATTTCCTCAGCTATCCTAAGGCCTCTCAACTGCTGCAGGATATCTGGGTTTAGGCAACTTAATCAAGCCATAAACTT
>NW_010341002.1:0-18500 GCF_000700745.2 Antrostomus carolinensis
ATTCTGTGATCACATTGCAGACAGGTTTCAGACATCTGAAAACACCTTCAGTTTTACTTGATACCTTATATTCTCTTATATCCAAGACAGCATACGCATGGGTTGGAACTAAACCCCATTTTTCTCCTTCCTCTTCAGACATCACCCCTGTTGCAGTTGTGATAAGGACATCTCCCTTGTGAAATCTGTTCAAAAAGAGGTTAAAAATAGCTTAATTAAAATTTTGCAAGTGGCTTTTTTTGTTTGTTCGTGTTTTTACACTACCTACTAGCATGACCCTGCTTTATAAAAACTGCAATACAGGGGTTTTTTGTAAGCAGAAATCACTCCTGAAAAAGCTTGAGGAAGTGGAACTATTTTCTTTCAATATTTAAGTGTAGGCTTTAAGTGAAAAAATATTATTTTCATTACAAAATAAAAATCAGCGTTTATCAACCTGAAATTCAATGTTTCACTTATTTAAGATATTCTTCACAGATTTTCAGCTGAACATAAACGTGGCTTCATCTATACTTAGCATACACTTAGTAAACACATATATACACTGCATATAGCAAATAAACAACTCTGTCACATTCCCAGGATTCTGAAGGAGCTCTGTCCCCCAGCATAGGCCTTACAGTTCTGAGGTCTTACTGAGTTCTGCAATTGTTCTGAATTGCAATTGTTAATTTTGTAACAATTATTGTTGTGAAGACATACTAGCATGTTTTCCAGCCCATGCTAAAATCCAAGTACATACTCAGCATCCCTAGCCAGTTTACAGGGCCACTGAATTATGGGTCGACACACTTTCAGTCTAGCACAGGTGAATGATAGTGATGCGATAATGGCTAGATCCCATCCTAATCGCAGTCACACCTCCAAATTACAATGCCAGAATATTTGAAAAGTTGTTGACAACTAACTGAGAGCTCCTAACCAACTGAAAAAGCACTCTAGAAAGTGAGTCATGCTGTTTTATAATGAATGCAGATGTTTCAGCCAACAGAATATCCCCCTTCTATTGCACTGACATGCATAAGAAACTGGTTGCACAATACAGTTTTGAAAGAAGTCAAGGAACTTGCTAGCTGACATTTATAAATTACAGCTATATCATTCACCATAAGTAGAACTGTTATGGTAGGTCTGAAGATCAATACTGCAGTTTTGATAGACTTTTGCTGCTCTTCCAGTACATTTTACTGATGGGGCACAATAACCAAGATCTTGTGATATGATTAGAAATACTGTATTGTATCTGCTTGCTAAGGACAGCAGAACAATGCCAAAGTTCTGGGGAACTGTGTGGGAACACAGAGCACGTTTCCTTCTACTTTTAAAACACTTAACTTGTATATGAGTTCCAAGCTGCTCTTCTCTGACTCTATATTCTTTTTTCTTCATGAAGAAATGGACTAGTGTTGTTTGGGTTTTTTTTCAAATGCCAAGAAGAGAAATCGCCTCAAAATTCCACAAATTCCACAATATTTTACTTTTCTATTTTATCTAAGCCACTAATACCCCAGCTTTGCTTCTTCCAGAAAGCATATGGAGGTTTTATGAAGCACAACTTGTCATACTACCAAAATTCTATCAAAGGATCTATGGTGAGTGTACTGTTTTTACACTGGTAATACAGCTACTACACAGCAAGCATTTTAATTACTTAGGAAAGAACAAACTTCTACCTCTGATAAAGCATTCTGAAAGTACTATCTTTATTGAAAGCTTGATTGTCAGAGTGCATAGCCATTCTTTCAGGTATCCAACCAGTCAGTGCATGGAGATCAATATTCTGAAATTCAAGCATTCAAAAGAAATCAGAATAGATAATCCATCTATAAACATATGATGTCTGTACACAAATTATAAAATGAAAGAAATCAAGTATACACAAGTAACAATATATCTCCACACATAAAAGGCTCAAGATTAAGAGTATATTAAAAAAAACCCAACAAACCAAAAACTTATTTGATTAGTTTAGGACAAGATTTCCAAAGCCTCTCAAAAACAGACAAAAAAGGCAGAAAGTGAACTGATGAAAGAAACTGGAATTTCAGAGCAATAGAATCATAATAGAATGAGCAATTTTATGATGTGTTGTATTTATTTCGTTCATTTTAAAGCACAGTCTCAGAAGCACTATTTGGAACCTTGCTATTATATATGCATTTTAAATAATTTAAGTTTTACTTCTAAGCCTCTGGGTTTGGGTTTCATATTCTTTTTGGTAAAGCCAACTCTGACATGTATTTCCATAAAAAGATGCTTTAATCTCCTCATTTAATCTCCTTGAAATATTGCTTATTCCCTTTTCTTTTGCTTTGTACTTCTCAAAGCAAAAGCAGCGACTATAAATGCTTGAAGTGTCAATAACCAGCCCTGGTGGGTGGGAACTTGAATTACAACACAGCCAGAAAGAAACCCTGATTATACAAGGAAGCTGTAATACAGTTGAAAGCAGAGGGGGCAGGAAGGGTGGACATTAAATGTCACAAGTCAAGCTGTTTTTCCAGATAGCAAGTTAGAGGATGACAATGGGAATAAAACATGACTATTCTCACCAGCTTCTGTCCTCCAAAATAAAGTAGCCCAACATTGACATAAACATACATAAAAACATATGCCACATTTACCCCTCATATAAAGCCACTTTTGTCTCCATAATATTTTTTCAAAAGGTGATAATTACCTAGTATACCTTCCAAGAACATGAATATCAGGACATCAACTAGAATGTGAACAGCACCATGAAATAAACAATATACTGCTAAAATTTTAAAGGCTTTTAAATTAAAAGCAGAAACACTTCCTAAGTAACGAAAACAGATTATGTAGGCTGCTCATATGAGTAAACCTGCCCTTTTTAAAAGAACAATTTGCATGTCAGCCTAGCTGCAGTATGATGACTGTTCCTTTAGTAACCACATTAGAGGAACCCATTACATATTTATGTAAATGAGTGGAACAATCTGATAAACAAACTTTCACAGATCAAAGTACTTACTCCCTCTATAGACATGTACTAAATGACTAGCCTGTTCCTTTCCTAGCTGGCTCCCCTACCTAATGAGGGAGAACTGTCCTATATATTGAACAACAGTTAGAAACCAAAATCAGCAGTATTGATATGGGAAAAAAAAAATCTTTTACCCAACACTTTAATCTAGACTCTATATAAACATATATATTTCCCAACCATAAGTGCCAATCCTGCAGTCAGAGAACTGCCCATCAAGATGTCTTGCTTATTCTATTTTGGTGGAATAAATCTCATCAAGTACAGCTAAGCATATTTGTGAAAGAAAGAAACAGAAAAAAATATATTAGAAAACGTCACACCCAATACTTGCCTCCCCAAGAAATTAAATTATTTCACTACAAGGAAAGTTATTTGACCCAAGATTATCTAAGTGGAACTTTTGCCTCTTAGAAATAATCTAGTACTTACAGAATTTGATCCAGGAAAATCATATCCTCCCATGACCTTCATGTAAGCCTTTTCTATTAGCGATACCCATAATTCATTCTTATTGTTAGAATAAGAGCAGAGCAGTTCCCCACTATGATCAACAGGTAACTGGTCATCTATGATTACCTGTGTGAAATAAACAAATGAAAAATCATCATAAAGCTAATAAAGTATTTTGGATATTTTAAAAAATAAAACCAAACCCTCATTAATATACAGTTTCTCAGATAGCCAGATCTGACCATCACTCTCTGATGCTGACACCTTTGTCAATCCTGCAGTGGTTTGCCCAAGTGAATAAGAAACTCTATTGCCAGCTCCTACTTGCACTGGTCCACTGGGTGACCTGTGATACGCACCTTGCTTTCCCCTGTGTAAAGTGTCTAATACCTACTGAAAAATGTAGCCACAGAAAATTTCAGTGTAATTATGAGCATTAGAAAAAGAAGAGAAAAGCCTAACAATATCCTTCACCTAATTAGGAAACAGAGCATGGACCATGCTTAGTAGTCAGCAGAAAAATAATCAGTTATTTATCTATACGGAAACGAACTATGTGTTGCATCACTTTCATAGCCTCTACTTCAGATTTAAATTTCTTCTCTCCGAAAAGGAGAAAAAAAAAAACCCAAACAAAAACCACCCAAAGTAGCAGTTATGAAAGTATTAACATTTCTTCTTTAAATTAGGTAGAATATATTTGGCATTATTATGGATTGTTAGTGCAGTACATGTAGTGGTCTGAAGCAGTTTCCCAGAAGAGATGTTTCAGTTTCATGTTGGCATTAGTCAGTTACCAATACAGGCTACCAACACAGCACATTTTCTGGTCAAATCTGGCCTGTGCAGGAATGAATAATGCTTTTCTCAGAAAAGCAAATGGCCATTCAACCTAACAAAAAGCAGCCATTAGGAGATATTTTGGAAGGAGTATTAAGAGCAAGGCAAGAACACAAATGATACTTCCCTGAAACACTCGTTCAGATTCCAGAATTTTGCAACTCAAGGA
The DNA here is from genome assembly GCF_000700745.2 of Antrostomus carolinensis. Lineage (NCBI taxonomy): Eukaryota > Metazoa > Chordata > Aves > Caprimulgiformes > Caprimulgidae > Antrostomus > Antrostomus carolinensis. The sequence goes on from NW_010341002.1 coordinate 4,470, forward strand.
CTTCCTGATCCAGAGGTCATATCTTAGCAATTAATAGCCTTTGAGGACATTCCCTTTACTCCCTCGCCCCATGAACATGACCACTCGACTTCTGAACAACCATAAACATTAATCAGTCACTGTGGTCTGCAATAATCAGTGCTACAGTGCTATATGAAGAAATACATTATTTTATGCCCTTATTTATTGCACTGAAAAGAAAATGAAGTTGTTTGAGTTTACAAAGTTCCATCATAATCTTCAGGCATCTCCTCCCCTTACTAAAAATCTGGGGTCATTTGAGTTATTTGTCTGTGGTCATTCCATGTCTTTACTCTTCCTGGATGTCCCTCTCCATACTTTTTAGTTCTGTAACTTCCTGTCTAAGATGAAGTAGAAAAGTGGATTACTTGCACCCTCTATTCATAAATATGGGATGCATAATTTTGTTTCTGTGTGGTTTTCATAATTCTTCTAAGAAATATAAAGATTTTTAAATGCAGTTAACGTGGGTTCTCGTGAATGTCTGTAGAAGAAATACCTACATTCTTTTACATACTGCACAACCAAAATGAATCTAAAAAGGTTTAACACTTAAAAACCGCTTCCCAGCAAAACATATCTAAAGTTTTTGCTATGCAAGAGTAGCTTCACAGTGAAGCAGATCAAGCCTTTAAAATATATGACTTACTTAAACAGTAACATTATTAAGTCTCCCCCAAACCATTTACCTTTCTAGGTACACCATTAATGTGAAGCTTCACCATGTATTTGCCACATGGATTATATTCTGGTTCTCCTTTCTTATTCTGAGGGTAAATTATACTGTTAGAAAAAAACAAAATGGAGGAAATTTTGATATAAATGACTTGGCTGTACATACACTGATAAGAAAAAAAGTGGGATTAACATAGTCTGTTTCTGGAATTTACACTGAACATAAATAAGGAATTTCTAATGAAAAAACTCAAATTTAGTAAAAATGACAGTTATGTTTAAATAATTGTATTTTTCAAGCCTTGCTCTAGCTGCAGTTCTCTGCCTAATATAATAACAAAAATAACATGAGTAACCCAATTGTTTCTCTGACAGAAACAAGGCAAACAAATTTATCTTACTATTAAACAAATGGTATTTACATATCTGTAGTATAAATACAGTTTTTGCCTGAATAACAACTCAAACATTTGAAGAAGACAGTGCAGAACTCAGTGCTCTTGAAAAGAACACAAGTTCAGTTCTAACAAATGTAGATTAAAATAAAAAAAATCCAGGAACAATGTTCACACACTGGTCTGTCAACAGGTTCCCAACAGAATCTTCCGGACTTATGCCAAATTTATCACAGGGTGCTAGTCAAGTGGAACTAAGATAGCGTTGTTAACATTAATTCTGCAATGAGGTGCAAGATGGACTACCTGTTACACAGCACTTGGTATATCAAAGTAGGAAAATAAACCTATAAAGCATTGTAAGTAAAATTCTTATTAAAAACCAAACAAAACTTTCCAAACTATTTATTCATCCTCAAAGCACATCTGAAGGTAGATTCTAGTGTCTGTATCCACATCTATATAAAGTTGGCTTCCCTCTCGGAAGTGCTAAAGCCACATGAGTCCCAGGGAGACTAAGGTGAAACTAATGCTAGTTTTTACTGTGTCCAACTGTCACAGAACATACTGCAAAAGCTTGTCAGTATGAAGTCTGAAAAGATCTTAGAAAGCAACAACTACCTACCTTGTGATCAATTTTTTGTTATATCTTCTTTCATATGCTGCACTGATAGCTAGTGATGCCACGAAAGAACAATCTGACACTATTGTCTATAAGGAAAAGAAAAACAGTGAAGACATTTAGTAATAACTTAGATACTGAAAGACAAACGGGGTATGTGGAGGGAAGGAAAATTGTCAGTTAGTAATTCCCTTCAAAAGGGAAAGGATTTGAATCAAGAGAAGCAAAGTTACTAATAAAAAGGCAAGAAATGTATGCTTGCTCAATGTGAGGTCCCTACAGAGCAAACCAGAGTTGGAATTATGATGACAATCAGAGAGGCAAGTGCAGATACCTCAGTATTCACTCACACTTACTCCCTCCTCCCCAAAACACCCTGCATAATACAAATCATATCCAATGGCATAACCTCTCGCTGATTTCAGAATAGCTTGGGCCATCTGCAACTTAACACTAAACAAGACATTTCCAATATTCTCAACGGGCCACTCTGCTTGCTGTAAAATAAAAATGTAAAAGTCTTGTGCATTGCTTTTTCCATGCAGTAAATTAAGTGAACAATTTGCTGCAGAGTACACCTTGCCTTTTTTCATACTAACCTTACCACTATTTCTAGAAAACAGGATTTTAATCTGGAATTCAAATTCTGTTTTTCACTTCCACTTCTAACACACCTGTTTATTGTGCATGGAAACCAAAGCGATACTATTTATTTATTTATTTATTTATGTAATCTCATGAGAGCCAAGGAAAACACTTTCACATTTGGGGATTCCTTTTTGAACAAGAAGGTTTTACATGCCCTGCAATAAGTTGCTAACAGCATGTATTTCTCTTTAGGAACAATTTACCTGCTTTATACTGAAACTTGACACAGTATAAATCATTGTAGGGTTATTTGTTATGTCATCTGGTCGCACCCACTTGGCAAACATTGCTTTCTGTTTGGGAGATAATGGCAATTTTCCACATTTATCACTAGATTTAAGAGAGAAAAAAAGTAGAATTAAAATCAATGTCAGTTTAGAAAAGCTTTTCGTGGCATGTCCAGTCTTATATATGTCTGATAGATGGTGCAAAATATGTGCAGAACAATTGCACACCTTTGTATATGGAGCTGTAAAACAATTTCAAAGAATACTGCTGCTGTGTTTGAGATTTTTAGGTTAAAAAAAGCAAAAACATTAAATAAAACCCAAGAGCTTCCTTCATACAGGACTGAACAAGAGCAGAAACTAATTCTTAATATATTTCAGAGTAATAATAAAAAGTTTCTTCAGTTCTGAAAATATTGAGGCTTGTCAATCCTCTTTAGTGGAAAATTGAAAAAAAACCAAACCAAAACCAAAACCAAACAAACCAAGCTCAGGTGTCTGTCTATTTTAGCTCAGCAATCTTAACATATTATTATGAATGAATCTCATGAACAAAGCTCTAGCAGTTACATATAATTTTCTCAGAATAGTCCTTTACAGAGGAAATGGTTATCACCTTCATTTTACAGGTAACTGAGGCAGGGGGAGCTAAACTCATGAGCATGAAGCAGAATCAGGAAACCGACCCAAGCTGCCGGCCCAGCATTCCAAAAACCCAAATACAGTGTTTTCCTCATAGGCCTGAAGACACAACTGCAAAAGCACTGCAGAGTAAGATCAGCTAACATTAAACAGTTTCAAGATCAGACTGGAAAAAGGAAGTGGTAATATTTAAATATCTCTGCCTAAATAATGCTTAAAAGTCTTCTTAAACAATTTTAAACTCTGAAAAACAAAACATAGAAATATCAAATATGGGAAAGCTTTGGAAAGAAAAACAAAAGCAAAGTTCAGTAATTGAATCACACTTACGAAAATGGCATAGGGAAGGCAAAACGTTCCCTCAGATCAACACTCATGAAAGGTACATATTCAATGCCATTAATTTTTGAAGTTTTCCTGCAAGTTGTAAGAAAAAAACAATATAGTTACAAACCTATGTATCATCTTTCAAAGACTACGTTCCAGTAGGTAACAACAAAATTATTTTTTAAAAACTAACAAGACACAGTGCTTCTGAAAACAAGATGTCTACCTCTTGAAAACGAAACAACCACTGTATTTAGTTGGGTTTGAAAGGTGCAGTACTTGATGGCTCGGTCACTAATCCTGGAAGTACATACCTGCAGACAAGTCACCATGCCAGGACAGAAATTATCATCAGCCACAAACCTCTTCATAGTTCTAGAAGTCACATTCAAAACTATGTTTGTCTAAACAGAATTTCTCAAGTTCCTTAAGCCTCTCATTAAAGAGTGTCTTAGGATAAGTTGACAGCACTTAACTATTAGCAACACTTAGAATTCATCTAATTGTGGCAGTATTTTGGAACACTTTTGTCAAATGACAATTAAAAAAATACTGCACATTTTTATTAGTACATTTTTGACTAAAGCACACAGAACACATTCTAAAAAAATTAGAATCATATGTCAATGTAATTTAAGTTTCAAACAAGGAGTTAACTGGAAAAGGTAAGTGAAATATTTTTAAATCAAATGATGATTAAAAATGTGGAACAACTTGAAGTTCTCTTGCAAGACTTAAACAACAACAATAAAAAAACCCAAAACACCCAAACCATCCACAAAACTAGAAACATTCACTGCACAGGTGCTACAAGAGGAAAAAAATTGGAATTTTAATAAGGCAATTCTTAATTCTCTACAACTTTTCAAACACATATACATTTCTATCTTCATGACCATATCCTCAGTACATTTAAGTCCCCTCAAGTCAACAGACTAAATGTTTTATGATCAAATCCTGGACAGTGTTGAGCATCACCTCTGTCACAATATTTTTATTGCGTGGGGAGGAGGAAGGCTGAAACACCTATCAGACAATGCATTTATTTTTTTTAGATATCTTTGATAGTTTTAAAAATTCATTATTTTGGCTAAAGGTTTTATGGATTATCTGTAGCTTATTCCTCCTATAATAAAAATCAAAGCAAAAGGAACAGGATGTAACAGAAATCACAGTCCTACAAAATATGCTTCCTCAATTTCCAGTAAAGCAGTAGTTGTATAACCTATACAAACATTTTTGTACCTTGACTTCTCAGAGCTGGATCTTTCATGAACTAAGTCAGGTAGGTTGTGTCTAACATACAAAAATAAGACTATGAAAAATAATCCTGGCAGTCAGTTAAAATAAATTGTCTTCTAAATACACTCTGGAAAGTACTCCGTGAATAAAAGCCACTAATTCCATTACTGTAGAGAATACAAGCATTTATTAATGTGCAGGTAATACCAGCAATGGGGTTTGTAAGATGTGGTTTTCCAGCCCTCTGTTTATATACCTCATACTTCAGCTGTTTCAGTCTACTGTGTAAGATGCACAAAGGGTGTGAGTCTACTGTAAAGATGCACAAATGATAACATTTTGGAAAACTTGTCTGGAACTTACCTGAGTACTTCAATCTCCTCTGCAGTGTATCTCTGACCTTGAGATTCACTAGCTTGTACTGCTCGGATTGTCTGTGGTTTATCATTTAAAGAAAAATCAGGTCCCAAAGGAAAGAATGTCCTGACTGGCTGATTTGGTTTAGCTGCAGTTGACTTCTCCTTCTGAGATGACTTTGATACAGATTCCTTCAGTGCCTCTGCTCTAAAGCAAATAAAAATGCATTTTGCTTACAACAATGATAAAAATAAAGTCATGGTTCAATTATTGATTTGCTTGGTTCATGTTCCCACATATGTTAAACTGAATTAACAAATGCTCAAGGTGACCAATATCATTTTTCCTTTAAAAAAAACCCCCAAACCCATAAATTTCTGATGCCAGTACTTCTTTATTTTCCTGTTCTAGAATAAATTAAAATATAGCATTTCCAATTCATATATAAGCTACTTTTGGCAGAACTCATTAGATTTATGTTGCCTTTAAAATATACTAATAGAAGAATTTGTGTAGGGGTTCATTACCTGGAACCTCAGAATAAGACCACTGAAACACACAGAAAACTGATTTGTGTCCTCTCATATCTTCAGGATTTAATTTGTCTAGCAGTTACAATAGAGAAAAAACCCACTAGCTCTCTCACAATCCAGCATTTCAACTGCTTGAAGACTGGATATTCAGGAGACATATTTTGTTGTTGTCGCATTAAGCTACTGGATAGTCACACATATGCAAAATGTGGGGTTTTTTCTGTACACAGACCAAGAAGTGCTGAAAACCAGCTTATACTGAAACTTAGCCCAATATAGTCTGTTATTCACCATCATGAAGCTGATTTAAGGAGTTACGTTGAACCTACAATTGCATAACTTGTTTCAGACAGACTCCACTCCACTAGATCTACCTATATAATTAGATTGATACTGTCAAGGTAAGTACTTCCCAGTTTCCAAGCCATCTTCCTTATGGAGGGATGCTGGCACCTTGACTCAGCGCTGGACTGGATTCAGCATTTTTATAGAAGCCAAAAATTGTAGTAGAATCCTCTGGTTTATGTCTCTGAAGACTGAAGTAGTGCACTGGTACTAACGAATACACAGTCCTTTCCTAATTCTGCGTGTCCCAAGACTCCTAGAGGGTTGGCACAACAGCTACTATATTCAAGGTTACAGCAGCTGGCAGCTATCTGCCAGGAGAACTCTACAGGAGGTAGGTTTACCCAGAATCCATACTCTGAAGTACAGAACAGACATGCTAGATTGAGAATTTTACTCAGAGATTTCACTTATTCCTGACAACAAGTATGTTTAGTAACATTGGCAATACTCACCTATCCAATGCTTGTCGAGCCAGCTGTTTCAGTTTTGACTGGAGGCCTGCTTCTGAAGTTTCAGTAGCCTTAAGTGCAAAAGAAAAGAAAAAGCTACATATCCAAAAAACCTGCAGGTTTTATAGGCTCCGTTTGTCAAATTCCACACTTATAGATTACAGAGAATAGTAACTAGCTATTTTTTCAAATTCTCTTTTGAAATGAGCAAATATGGTTTTTTTTAAAATCTCAACATAAAAAGCATACTAAGTAAGCAGGTATCAGTCTGCTGGTCTACTGAATGCTCAACGAATTAAAGCGATTTTTAAAATTCTTCAGCGTGGGCAACACTGTATATACAAAAAAACTGCCAGAAGAATTAACCATATTAAAACATTATGGGCAGAAAGAAGACAAAAACAAATGTTAGGTGTACTACCAAGTTTAGATATATTCCAATTACTTTCCCCAAACAAGTCAAAAATAATCATGGTAACTTAGGAAAAAAAAAAATTTGAATGTTTAATTTCATAAAATACAAACAAGATTGCTTGCAAGTTAAAAATCTTGTTCTTGCATGTCTAAGGTATAAAATACTCTATGACAGGGCACCAAAACAGAACGTCAAGAGTGCTAACTTCTGTGCCCATTTGGGAGGTCAGTTATGACAGTTTACTCATACAAGCAGTTTATGCTTTTGTTTCCCTTACAGATGAAGCATGGCTACTGCAGCTAAGCAATCTGCAAGAGGCACAACATGAGGTGTAGCTTATGTGACTCAGAAGCAGGTTTCAGGCTCTAGCTTTGTACCTTGACTGATTCTCCCAGGTCAGCTAGGTCAATTGAGTTAAAAAAAAGGCAAGCTACTTTCACCCCAAGAAACAAAACTAGAAACAGCCTCTACAAGCAACTTTGAAAAGACTCTGAAAGATGTATGAAGGTAATAAGTGGAGATGGAACATCAGCAAACCCATCTACAAGTCAGCCATAGAAAAGGAGGAGTGGCTGCTCTCTGAGTACTTCAAGGGTAAGGAAGAAACAAAACTCTCCACCTGAATATACTGAGGAGAAAGAAAGAAGTAAAGCTTCAAGATAGCTTCAATCTTCTTTCATCCTGGGAAGAAGGGACTTTTTGATCACCCCAAGGGATGAAGCCTACAGTTACCTTAACAAAATAATATGCTAGTCAAGATTAAAAGAAATTTCAGCAGTATCTGTACCTAACAAAATACCCAATAAAAGCAGTTGTTAATATGAGAACATTTCAGACAAACTTCTATATATGTAAGTAATAGATTGACAGTATCAATCCCACAGCAGAGGAAAAACAGTCTGCTGCTGCAGTAAGTTTTATGCAATAGACTGAAGACGTTTTGCTCCAACACCTCAAAAGTGGAAAAACTAGAGCAGTTCTACTCACTCTTGATCAAGTCACACTGTATCACCAGGTTTTTTTTTAGCTTACATAAAACCAGTTTACAGAATTCAGAAAAATAAGATTTCACTCCAGAATGTAGCAAAAGTAACATTCCCCTCCCAACAACCCACATATATTTACATTGTAAAAAGGGAAGAAAGGGAAAAATCAAAACAGACTTGGTGGAGTTACACTATGATGGTGAGCTCTTCCTGTAATGAGTTAGTTAAGGCAAATGAACTTAAGGGAAAAAAGCAGTACCTGTAATTATATTCTCCATCATTTATGTAAAGGCCAATTCATCCCTACCATTAACTTCAGTGTGAATTGAATTCATTTGTAACACCTTTAATGTTAAGCACTGAGTAATCAAGTAATATTTTTACTAGTTTTGACGTTAGTAGATGGTTACGTTTTCAGAAAGTGCTACATAAAAATTTCCCTTAAATTACTTCTTTTAATGGAGTCAGAAAGAATTATAGCTGACATATTAGCAAATAATTTTCAGTTTTAACTGCTTTTACTTTCTGTTTTAGTGTTGCATTTGCTCCAGGGCAAAAAATTAACATAAAAAAGTTCCAAAATATTTCTAGTTTTTAGTATAATCCAGTTAAAGGAAAACACATAAATTGCAAGTCCCCATAAATTTACAGTGTTGAATAGCAACATAACATAAAGACTGGAAGAAACACTAAAAAAAAAAAAAGGGGAAAAAAAGACCAAAAAAATAGTTTTTAGAAATACAGGTACTCCATTTTTAAGCCAGTCTTTAAGGGTCAGTCACTTGTGTAAGTGGAAGAATTTCTTACCATCACATAATTCCACCAAGTTAACCTGTAGCTTAACATACTGTTTTCAAACAGAGTTCCACCGCTTCTGTGTACAACTCTATAGCTTCTTCTGCATTGCCTTTATCATCTTCATCAAATGCCTGTGTAACTAGGAAGTGAGCACGCTCCAAGTCCAACTGTTGTTTTGACTTCAGAGGATCTGTGTTCTGTGACTGAACTAAATGAAAAAGAAAGTATTTAACTTTCTACAGCAGCAGATGTGTGAAAACATCCTTAACATGACACTGAAACAGTAGCAGTTCTAATCAGATGGGTAATACATATTTTTTGGCTGGAAAGCAAATCTTTCTAAACTTTTCTAAAAACACTTCCACACGGACAAGAAAACATTTCCCTCTCTGCCACCTCCCTCACCTCCCCCCCCAAAGCAGAAATAAACTCTCATTTCACATGTCAAATAATGTAAATAAAATCTCTTTCACACTACACTAAGAACAAGGTAGTTTAATTATGTAAAATATTGCATCATTTGTGAAAACACATCACGTGTTGCAATACACACGTTCCTTAGGTGTCTGTCTCGTTCAACACCTTCGTCAATGACCTGAAGGAGAAGATGTAGTGTAGCTTCATCAAAGCTGCAGACCCCAGCAAACCCATTCACTCAAGGACGCAGCTGCTATTCAAAGGGACACAGACAAGGTAAAGTAACAGGCTGACAGGAACCTCAGGAAATTCAACCAGAACAAATCCCTGTGTCTGGGACAGACTAACACCCTGCAGGGTACAGCTCTGCCAAGAAGGGCCTAGAGTCCTTGGGGGACAGCTGGGTAAGCCAAAGCCAGCAGGACCCTGGCAGTGATGAAGGTTAACAGCACCCTGGGCTGTGTCAGCAGGAGCACAACTAGGAGATAGGCAGGAAGCGATTAACATCCTCTACTCAGTACTCAGTAGACTGTATCTGGAATACCACGTTCCATCTCAGGTCCTTCATGATGGTTGCAGCTGGAAGACTTAGCCTTTTGAGAAGAAGCTGAGGGAGCAGGGCTTGTCCAGCCAGGAGGAGAGATGGCTTTGGAGGGACCTAATAGCAACCTGCCAGTAACTGCAAGGTTATCAAGAAAATGGATTCAGGCTCTTCACTGCGGTGCAAAGAAAGGGAATGAGAGCCAGTGGCTATGATTTGAAATAGAGGAGAATTCAAATATATATATATATATATATATCTATCTCTCTAAAATCACTAGAAAGACAACTGGGGCCCAGGGGCACCTGGAATTTCTGTCCTTAGGTGTTTTCAGGACCTGACTGCACCTGAGCAACCTGGTTCAAAAAACAATGTCTACCCTGCTTTGAGCAGGAGATTTGTCTATAGACCTCCCAAGATATCTTTCTGACAAATGATTCCATGAATTGAGAATTGCAGGTGTGCAAAAATTTCAGATTCTGGTTTAAGCACAAACACTGAAACTGGATCAAACAAGGAAATCCTTATGAGAGCAAAGAGCTCTTTCGCCCTCTCAAAGTTAGTAATTCTACATAAATACCAGAACCCACTTGCTTCAAATCCACCATGCAGCTGAGGCTTAGATGCGAGTTTTTATTTGTTCCTGATCAATTTTTATAGCTATATTTAATTACTTTCTCAGGTTTGTTCTGTAGATGCTGTTCCTAAGAGTATTAAAAAGAAAAGAATACCCAAGCCATTAGGAAGTAAGTCTCCGCTTCATTTCTTATGTATCACAATTCAAAGCACTGATGTGCTCATTGTATTTGTGGTCTTTCACAAAGGACAAGGAAATTAGAATAATGAAAAACAGAGCAAACATCATTGATACATATTTCACAACACCAAAAGGCTTTCCACTCAATTAATGTAAGCAGAGGTTTAATTAGAAAGCTCCTTACCCACCTGCTGAATGGAGAGCTTGAACTCTCTCCAAGTACTCATTTATTTTTTCTTGAATATTTTCCAAGTTGGACCCTGCCATCCCAGCATAAATCAAGGCTTGTGCAGCTTCCTGCAGGGAAAAGAATTTGAGACAAAGTTAATGTTTGCTGCCTAGAAAATTATTTTCGGTGAACAGAGGGCCTACAGCAACCATGAATTTCATGAAAGTAAGCCCCTGCATCTGCAAAAAAGACTCAATGGCTGCAGGGAAATTCTGCAGGAAGGAACAAGTTTAAAGTTATAAATGAGATCATGTTCAATTTCTCACACATGGGACAACCAGGTTCTATAAGGACAGATCTTAGGTCTGTCTGTATAGTAACGTGTAGAATTAGGAGATTTTAAGCAAAATTTTTCAAGCATGCACTGAAATCAGCTAGGTAAATCTCACAAGCCACAAACTGCCTTTTATTTTTAAAATTGTGGATTTAAGGTTAGGGGAAAAAAAAAAAAGCTACATACCAGGTTTTTTGCATTCAATCTGATAATAATGAAAGTAATATCCATAATAAGTAATACTCGCAATAAGTAATAATAAAAGTACTCCCCACTTTTGGTCATACAAGCTGGTAGTGACGAGATTACAGAGAAAATTCCAGAAGCAATTAAGAAGGGCTTCAGGTCAGTAGGGAGACTGGTTGCAGGATCGGGAGCACAGGTAATTTTTTCCTCGTTATTGGCATGGAAAAAACCCCACACTTTTGTGGCAGTGCTTGTCTTTCCAGCAGTGGCAGAAAAGAGGAGGCGGTCACGTAGCAGGCTGAGTATATAAGAAGCAGAACAACTGTCAGAGAGCTGCTCCATAAAGACAGTGCTCAGAATAGGCTGCTGTGTATCAGGCAAGCACAGAGCCATGGCCAGAGGATCTCTTGCGTGCTTTATGGTACTGCATGCTCCCTGTCAACATCCATCACCACATTACAACATATAAAACGTCCACAGCAACAGAAAGGTAAATAGAAGTACTGCTCCACTTACATGTAGCAGTTAACTACTGTTAAGGTCTAGCATACAACTTTTTTTTTGGGGTGGGGGGGATGGTTTGATGCACTATAGATACATGTATACATTTGTCTGTGACATATCACAAGCACAAATGTGACAAAACAGATGCTGTTCCATAATGGTAAGTTGTCTACATATGACGTAAAGAACTAGTGCTGCAAAAAACAATGCATAATTGATGTTGCTTCTGTGATTTCAAGCACAACTGTTCTGCCTGATGTAAACATAATGAAAACCGTCTTTTATAAATTAAAGTTCTACAGGACTGAAGCAGTTGACCAACTGCCTGCAGAGCAGCATGCCAAGTGTTTCCAGTGACAAGATGGATGTGCAATTCAGAGTTGGTATTTATAATCTCTTCAATGCTGCTACTGTTCTTTGGCATGAGTAGTGTGTCACAGTCACACTAAGCTAACTACTGATCATCAGTTTGCAAGTTGCAAATTGCTGGTCAACAGTCAAACCTAGCAACAGTCTACAGCAGTTTTGCTGAAGTTATCAGGTGCCCAAATACATTCCTCACATTTCTGTAGAACACTATTAGCAAGTTACCCTAAGCTGATTCGCATGTAGCATCTAGGAATCTATGAAAATTACAAGATAGCAGGAAGAAAACAGTGCTTGCTAGCCATAAGAATTCCAGACAGGTGCATTTGTTGTCTATTGGTAACAACAGAGTAGTACTTGCCATGCTTCATCCTTAAGGTTGAGTTCTCGCTGAATCCAGTTCAGCACCCAAACTGACCCACATGCTTAGTAATTGCACCAGTGGGCTCTGAACCGTTTAAAGTAGTTGATAAGAAAGTTGGTGACAGGACAGAGCTTATTTACACTATCCAAAGAAATGCATAAAGTATCCCCAAAATACTAGACGATATTCTCTAACTACTCTTGTTTCAGCTAACACTGAAAGTTCAGAAAGCCAAACCTATCTAGGCTAAATCATACATAAAGAATTCTGATTTAACAATACCTGCTGATTAGCTCTAACTCCCCCCGATCTTAACATATGTGAAGGTGTTGGTGTTCAAACCTAATCTGGCACAAGAGTCAACACATAATCTTGGACTGCCAAGAGTCACCCGTGAATACCAAAAATCTTAGCAGCAGAGTTTTGGTTCGAGCAGTGTCCATAACCATGCTGCTCTGTGGCCCAGCTTTTGCAAACCAGAAAACATTTTCTAGATTATACTCTCTTTGTCACATGTAGCTGCAGGTGCACCATGACTGCTAGGGACACATTATTTAATTTAGCAAGAATATCACACATATGCAGCAAGTGAAAAAGATTTTCCATATACTGTACAAAAGCATACAGGTGTGATTGTTTGCACAAAAAGATTATTTTTTTTCTGAAGAGCATTCAATAATTTCTTCCAGCTATATTGAGAAGTGTACTGTAATAAAGTAGCACTGTGCACAGCTGCCAGACCATATGCACACAACTGCTGATAAGCACAGAACTGATCAGTATTATTATCAGTATTATTATGGGTAACTGTAACTTTTGCATATATAAACTTAGCTCACCCTACATTAACAACCAGGTTAAAAGAAAAAAAAAAAAAAAGATACTTCTTTTCTCATCCTTTAATATTTACATGCATAGGCCACCATGAAAATAACACTATGCTTTTCATACATTTCAAGGACACCTAGAACTCAGGAAGTAAAAGGCCAACTGCAGAGTTGTTGGTAAGTTGTGGAAAAGGATTAGTCTGGCAGGATAATAGAATATGTGGAATGATTAGTGCAACAAGGACAAATACAGGCCTCAAAGAAATCCCTCCTTGCAAGTGAAAAGTAAAGCCAGTGGGATATGAAACTTTAATGTAACTCTGCAAAACATAAATCCAACAAAATAAGACAACTTACACAAGTAGAAAAACGCATAATGGTTGCAGAGAAGCTACTAAATACCGGTAGTAAGTCTATAGAGACTGAGCAAGACACTGAATCAACTTCATCGCACCTTTGGTTACACCAGCTTGAAGCTGTTATTAAAATAATAAAATCAGATCCCTAACAGAAAGAATATTCACGTGATTAAAAACATGTCACAGGTAGCTTGTGATCTGAAGCTAGCTCACTGTTGAGCACCTTATATTTCATGGGGCACTTCTCTACTTATTTGATGACTGATTATACAACAGAGTTGCTTCCAGCTGCACACTCAAGATCTGCAACATGCCCACTTGCAGCTCTCCAAAATGCTCTGTGCTTACATCCCCAACAGAAAACCGGGCAGCCCTTCAGGATGGGGAGGCACCAGGAATGAAACTGGAGAACCAGAGGGGCAGAGATGTTTTCAGTCGGGTTCCGACGAAGCTTCCTTCCCGAGAAGCACCTTCTGTCTCCAGCAGCTAGAGGAAGCGTCCGTATCCACTTGTCAAGGACCG
>NW_010341003.1:0-3409 GCF_000700745.2 Antrostomus carolinensis
ACCCAAACCACTCTATGGTTCTATGATTCTATGAATTGGGGTGTTTTGGTGGATTCCTGCAGTAGAAAGACACCTTCATGTGGCACCTTCCTCTTCAGGAAGCTTAGCAATAAGAGCTGACTGGGTCGTGTTGCTTTGTGATGGGAATATTTTTGGTTACATTAGCCTCAGCTTACAAAATGCAGCAAACAGTGATGGTGATCTCTTCTGTTTAAAGAAAGTATAAAGCAAGAGTGCACCATTAGTGGCAGAACCTGCATGGACAGCTACCTACAAATCAAGGGCTTTATCCAGATAAATGTTCCACTTCTCAAGACCTTGCATGGAATATTAGAAAACCCCACAAAGCCAAGTCCTTATTCAACATGGAATTGTCAGGAACACAAATCTGGCTGTATCCTCCCTTCCTCCGCACGGCGCAGCATCGAGGCTGGTAGAGGGAACTCACCCCATAAAGTCTGTATTTGTTGTTGTGAAGAGGCAGGGACTAAATTTCTCTAACTAAGTCTTTAATCTTAATTTAGAAAATGAGTCAAGCATTCGCCATGCTACCCCATACCACATGTACTCAACAGTGCCTGGGCTGCAGCCAATTTCCAGCCATGTCCTGTTGGAGAGAGGCATCGTGCTATGCTCATGTTACGTTACTGCAACAGAGGCTGCAGAATTTATCATCAGGTCGTTGATCTTGGTTTAGATAGCAGGGGAAGATGAGCTCATCTGAAAATCAAATTACAGAGAGCAAATAGGCCATCTGAAGAAAGAGCAGTAAATTTAGCTGGACCATTCTGTAGATTAACAGTAAATAACTAGGAGAGCTTTTACAGAGCTGTAGCTCCAGATTACAAGAAGGAGCTTGAGGAATTAGAGCTGGCCACCTAGGGCACACCAAAGTAAGCCCACATCTATTCTTTTCTATATTTCTGGTGACTTTTTATACCCTGAAGAAATGCAAACAACATCAGTTGAAACCAAGAAAGCGACAAAGCCCCTGGAGAAGCTCTCAGCAGCCAAGGACAGGGCTGGCTTTGTAACCACCCCAGGGCTGAGCAGCCTCCCAACATGGAGATTGGGTGGGGAGACAACAGTGAATTTACAGTCTGCTCAGTGTGAAACTGACAGTCTGCTCAGTTCCCAGCTGGGGTTAAACCACAACCAACTGCCAAGATTGTCCCTCAGAACAAGAAAGACATGGACCTGCTGGATCAGGTCCAGAGAAGGTGGCATAAATGATTGTTGGGATGGAACACCTCTCTTATGAAGAAAGGCTGAGAGAGTTGAGCTTGTTCAGCCTGGAGAAGAGAAGGGTCCAGGGAGACCTTCTAGTGGCCTCCCAGTACTTGAAGGGGGCTTATAAGAAAGATGGGGACAGACTTTTTAGCAGGGCCTGTAGTGACAAGACAAGGGGTGATGGATTTAAACTGAAAGAGGAGAGATTCAGACTAGATATAAGGAGGAATTTTTTTACAATGTGAGTGGTGAGACACTGGCCCAGGTTGCCCAGAGAGGTGGTAGAAGCCCCATCCCTGGAAACATTCCAGATCAGGTTGGACGGGGCTCTGAGCAACCTGCTCTGGTTGAAGAT
Source organism: Antrostomus carolinensis (assembly GCF_000700745.2). Lineage (NCBI taxonomy): Eukaryota > Metazoa > Chordata > Aves > Caprimulgiformes > Caprimulgidae > Antrostomus > Antrostomus carolinensis. Next base: position 1,586 of record NW_010341003.1, read on the forward strand.
GTCCCTGCTCACTGCAGGGGGGTTGGACTGGATGGGCTTGAAAGGTCCCTTCCCACCTAAACCAGTCTGTGATTCCATGAAGATGCTTGGTTTTATATCCCAACAATGTTTTTTTTTTTTTAACTAGGGGAAAGTGGAAGAAAGTAATACAGCTCTGAGACTGTTTATGTAGAATTACATCTCCCTTACTTTCTTGTTGAGTGCCCTGAAACCCAAAGGAGATCCTATATTCCTTTGTTTTCATCTTTGTGGCACAGAGGATCTCATGCCCTCAACAAAATCCCTCCGCAGAAACGATTTTATAATTTCAGTACGTAAGAGGTGAATCACTGTATTATGGCTTTTGCTGAAGATCTTTTTGGTCATTTAATTTTAAAATTTCAGAGGAAAGGACAAAAAGCCGTTCCTACAATCCAGCTTTTCCTAGTTATCTCAAGCATCATTTTTCTGAGGGTTCAGCTTTTAAGTGTGGTGGTTCTGAAGCACTTGCTGTTGGACTGGAGAGGCTCTGAAAGAAATGCAAAAGCCCAAGGACAGGTATCTAATTGAGACTGCAATTGGCATGTCTTGTAGGAAAAACATTGGCTACTTTCTGACCTGCTGCAAGATCCCTACAGGCTAGAAGTATCCACACAACTGGAGTCCATGCTCTCCTTGGTCTCCTTTAAGATGCATCTCCTTTAAAATATCTGTTTGCACTGCAAGCTGGGAGAAGACAGAACAGCTGTACGGATCAGAATCATGTCCTCACAGGTAAGAAGGAACACATCGCTAGGAAACAGGCCTGAGCCTTTCCTAGCACTCCTTGGATTGCATTTGTGCTCTCTTGGAGACAATACCCATGAGAGGACAAAATCAACAGAAATGAAAGTTGGGAAATGCATCCCATGTCATCACTCAGAATGATACGATAAGAAGATGCAGAAATGTTTCTCATTTCCAATTCAAACTAAAAAAGCACTGCCAAAAATTAACACAATATGTGCAAACCACATCCTCACCTCTGCAGATTCTGCATTTGGCTTCAGACAAATAAGGTTGCCCTCCACTGTCAGGTGGCTGAGCTTGCAACAAAGTCCCAGGTACTGCATCTGGTTGATGTCCTCAATATTGTTCCCTTCCAGATCCAGAACCTCAAGGTGATCCAACCAGGTCAGCTGGCTCAGGTCAGAGACATTGTTATAGGCTATGTAGAGTTCCTCAGCAGAAGTAAACAGAATAAACACGTAAACCACAGGCTTGCACAAGTAATAGCCCAGCTTTGCAAAATATTTTCTAATATTTGAAATAACACATGGCATGGCATGAAATTAGCATGGAAGTGAACATTTAAGCTGGAACACAGGAGGTTCCACTTAGACTTCAGAAGAAACTTCTTTCCAGTGAGGGTGACGGAGCCCTGGGACAGGCTGCCCAGGGAGGGTGTGGAGTCTCCTTCTCTGGAGACATTCAAAACCCGCCTGGACACCTTCCTGTGTGATCTCATTGAGGTTCCTGCTCTGGCAGGGGGATTGGACTGGATGATCTTTCGAGGTCCCTTCCAATCCCCAACATTCTGTGATTCTGTGATTTTTCAAGTGTGGCTGTTGCTGCCTTAAATAACTAGGGCTAATATGCTGCATTAGGCACCTTCAGAATCAGACCTGAATGTTACACCTCATTTAAAAAAAATACTGTAGCATCTTTTAAACTAAGACATGCAATTCAAGGCATCCAGCCAAAGTCCTTTGGAAAAAACAAAGGGCGAGAAGAGACTCTCCTGTAGAAAGACCACAAGGAAAGAGAAGAGTATCAACTGAAGGTAGTTTTGAGATTGTCATTCAG
>NW_010341003.1:3419-6048 GCF_000700745.2 Antrostomus carolinensis
GATATATCTATACTTACTTTTAGAGAGCTGCAGGAAGAGATCCCATCTAAATCTGAGAGCCCACAGCGAGTCATCCACAGGATATGGAGATGGGACAACGTGGTTCCAAGGTCCCTTATAAAAGAAACAATTCAAGCTCTATTTGAATGGATGTAGGAACTCAAGAGTTGCTTTCTTTTTCCTAAGACGAGGCCACTTCTACTTCCTTCAAATCTCACATTGTTTACAAGAAATATCATTAAAAATATTCACCTTCAAGGGTGGAGAATAAAATTATACCCCTCTCTATCTCTCTTTCATAATCTTTGTTCTTGTATGACAACATCACACGAGTTCAGTTTGATTAAGATTCTTCCAAGAGCTACATCATGGCAATTCTATCATACAGTTCAGGTAATTGCTAAGAATTAAGTGAGGTTTGCTTCCGCTGGCATCGTTTGCTCTACACACAGAACCCAAATTAACATATCAGAGCTGACTGCACAGTCATCTCACTCTGTCCTCTTACGGAGTTATCTTTCTTCTGACTTTGCAGTTGAAAGGAATAGTACTCCTGCCAAATCACATTTTTTTTGAATCAGCAGAAAATTGAAATCCTTTCCATCCTATTTTCCTACCCTGTAGGTCTAGCAAAATGTAACTAAGGGATCATTTTGATGAATTTCAAACTTTCTGGTCCTAACCCTGAGAAGCACATACTGACCGACTTCATCCCATGTGTGTGTAACATCCCACTGACATCGCAACGGGGCATTAAAAAAAATAATGCAAAATGCAAAAATGGTGGCAAAGCAAACTGGGGGCTGAACCACCTTCCACCAGTGGTAACATTAAGTTGCATAAAGCCAGTACTCAAACATAACAGACAACACTTTATCAAAACTCAAACCAACCCAAAGCTCAGAATTCTCTACTGTAGCCGTGATATCAGACTGTTGGAATAATAAAGAACTAAACAGCAGGGAACTAAATAGAAGGAAAGTTTATTAGAGGAGGTAGAGACGAGCATGGAGTTCACAGAACCCCAGCAATGGTTGAGGTTGGAAGGGACGCCTAGAAGTCATATTGTCCAATCCTGTCCATGCTCAAGCAGGGCCAGTTGCCTAGGACCACATCCAAACAGCTAAAATCATTCTTAAATGGAGATTCCTGGACTTCAAAATCATGGATTAGCTATCTTTTATAACATATTTTATAATAAATAATATATATTGAATGCACTGTTGAGAGAAAATTGCAGAAGATAAAAGAATATGGTCATGGGGTCCCTTCTGATCTTGGAATAAGGATAACAGTTCTCTTACTCATGGCTTCTCTTTATGGACCATGAGGAAAAAGAGCAGCTTTGCACTGCCCTTCGAGAACCTCTTGCAGCAAAAAACCCGACTTCAGGGAATCTGCACAGCCAGACAGTCCGTGAGGTCAGGAAGTAGAGCTTTCACAGGTGGGACAGGCATGTTCTTGCCTGTGTTTTTTGTTGTTTCTCCACCATCTGAACACTTGGGAAGGGTCACATCCAGAGAAAGGAGACTGCATAAGGCTAAATGAAGGATGGATGCTGCGGTGGTTGTACTTGGCTGCAGCCAAACACAGCCACTCGCTCACTCCCCCCTCTAAGGGAACAAGGGACAGAACTGGGGGACAAGGGTAAGGAGACTTGTAGGGTGAGATAAGAACAATTTAATCATTTAAATAAGATAAAAATTAAAATAATAATGATAATAGTAATAAAATCTGCAAATGAGTGACACCCAGTGCCATTGCTCACCACCTGCCCACCAAGCCCGGCCCGTTCCCAGATCACGATCCCAGAGGAGCGACAATCCCGAACCGAAACCGCAATCCCGGGAGAGCCAGAGCCCGAGCGAAAGCCAGAGAGAGCAAGAGAGGAAGAGCCCCTCATGGATCTCCTGCCCATGGGGGACAGGAGATGGAACAGCCCCTTGGCAGAGCCCAATGCCCATGGAGCTGATCCAGTTCAATATTCCTCACCCCTGAGATCTTGCGCTTGCAGACGGACAAACACAAAGTCCTTCAGTGCCAGGGACACAAATGCAACATGGGGATGTTCTCAGCGTTTCTCCCCTAAGAAATCCCAGCTGGACCCAAACCCCAGCGCTGTTCTGGCTGCTGAACAGAACCAGCTCTGGCCCAGCTGAAAACCAGGACAGATGGGTGAAAAAATATCCCCAGAAGTCTCTCTTCTGTGGTTTGCCCAATACAGGTTGAATAGGAGTTTTTAGGGTGAAATCAGGGCTTTTTACCCCTCTGACTCTGAGGCATGGTTTGTCCATGGGCGTCATTCAGACCTATCTCACTCCACCCACCCTCTGCCACTGCAGGAGCCCCAGGCAGTGGGTGCCCCCAATCTTCTCTTCCCTGGACGCTGCACACTGAAGTAAGCTCCTGATGGATGCACCGTACAACATGTTTACGTCACATTTTATAGCCTTGGAATTACAAACAGTGCAGGGCCTATAAGAAAGCTGGGGAAGGACTTTTCATAAGGGCAGTTAATGACAAAACAAGGGGAAATGGGTTTAAGCTGAAAGAGGGGAGGTTTAGATTAGATATTAGGAAGAAGTTCTTCACTGTGAGGGTGGTGAGACAGTGTCCCAGGTTGGGCAGA
>NW_010341003.1:6090-15737 GCF_000700745.2 Antrostomus carolinensis
TGAGGCTTTGAGCAACCTGGTCTAGTGGAAGTGTCCCTGCTGCTGGCAGGGGGCTTGGGACTGGGTGAGCTTTAAGGTCCCTTCCAACCCAAACCAGTCTGGGATTCTGTGATTGAATGGCCAGAACGAAGCAAATAAGAACAATCTCAGTGACATGACACATCTCTTTCCATCTAAGGCTACTCGTCCTTTCTCATTTGAGAAAACCCTCAAATGACATAAACCACAATTCCTTCACCAAATTCTGTGCATCTAGGCAGCTTGCCTGTGCTGACACAGGATGTCACCCTTCTAGTACAGAGACACAAGGATAAAGAAAGCCACGTGCACACAGAAACTCCTTTCATATATGTATATATATGTATAAGCAATACGGTTCTTTCTGCAAACTTCAGTTACCTCGTCCCTTAGGTATCAGGGCAATGGGGAACACTTGCCACTCTGTCACTGTACCTGTGACACAGGTAAGCCCCTGAAAAGATGGAATTTTGACACATTTCTTTCCAAGTACTCATTCAGATTTGCCTGACCTGAAGGACCGTAAGGTCCCTGTATGTCATCACGTCCCCAGCCTTGCAGAAGATCTTCCAGGGACTATTTACATTTTGTATATTTTATAAATAAAACAAACACTAGTTCTAAGGTTTCCTTAAGGAACAGATGCCTCCCAAAGTAATATTTACAGAAATGTATTATTAGATTTGCAAGCTGCACGCCTATAATAAGAATGGAATTAAATTAAATTATAAAAGCAGAACCTACCGTCACCGAAGGCCGAGACATCCGTAAACAGAAATATGACTTTTGGAAGGAATGACATTGCTCATTTCATGACCCACTTCAAGCACTGATGAGTTTTTCAAATTTGAGGCTAATTTTGGTGCAGAATTTTCTTTTCTGTAAACCACTGGACACAAGTAAAGGAAAGCAGTCACTCTCATTTTGCATTGTAGGAACAAGTGTTTCTGACAGACGCTCTGTTTATTAGGCCAGCAAAACTGACGACAATCCTAACCTGATTATTTTACATATGCCTGGACTCGATGATCTTAAAGGTCTTTTCCAATGTAGGCAATTCTGTGATTCTGTAATGAATTTTATTTTTATTTTTCCCTTGCCTTGTACTTCCCAACTGAAGGTCCTTTGCCACCGAAGGAGCTTTCCATAATATGCTTGTTCCTAATGTTTCTCTGTCAACATAAAGGATGCCAAAACAAAGCAATGGATGAATTCCCAAGCAGTTTTACACAAGGTCCCAAGAAGAAACAGCCATCCCCTCTACTGCTAAAACATGTATTTTGAAGAAGCAATCCTCTGCTCCGACTCAGAGGTCAAAGGGTCCCAGAAGTAAATCATATCTCCAGTTTTCAGTTCAGTGCTGGCCATGACTAAGCGTGGAGCACAGGAACGGGGTCAGTCCCTGTGCACACCATCCGCTAAGTCACACACAGCACGTATCCACCATGAATTATTAGCTAACGGATCTTCAACCGTTCTCCAGCTGCAGACACCACCAGAAGATGACACTAATTTAAATGGCTTCTAAAACCTACTTACATTACCTCCACAACTTTTGCTGCCAAGTGAATAGTCCCAAATCCATCCCAGTTTCACACAAAATCCCAGAATTGCCTCAACTGGAAAAGACCTTTAAGATCATCGAGTCCAACCATGAACCCAACACTGACCAGTCCCCGACTAACCCATGTCCCTCAGCACTATGTCTACACCTAGACGACTCTTCAATCCCTCCAGGGATGGGGACTCCACCACTGCCCTGGGAAACCCCTTCCAATGCCTCAGAACCCTTTCAGCAAAGAAATTCTTCCTCACATCCCATCTCAACTGCCCTGGCCACAACTGGAGCCCATTTCCTCTTGTCCTGTCACTTGTTCCTTGGTTGAACAGACCCACCCCCACCTCTCTCCACCCTCCTCCAAGGGACTTGGACAGAGCCAGAAGGTCTCCCCTCAGCCTCCTTTTCTCCAGGGTTGGAGAAAACCCTTTCATTCAGGGGTTGCAGCTCTGACTCTCCTACAGGTAACTCTGGTGCGAGTTCAGAGTAGCACGTTTAAGGTTAATACTTATCGAAGTTGATCAGTATTCCAGACAAAGGAACTGGGTTGTACATCCCATGCCTGGAGCACTTGCAAAAGGTGGAATTGCTGAGTGTTTGCAGTGCAACCCAGTGTTGGATCACAGGGTCTCATCATTAAAAAATGCTTAAAAACACAATTCAGAAAAGAAAAAACCACGCAAGCTAATGGGAAGTGGTTTCTTATGAGGCTAAAGCTGCCTGTCCCAAACTCACCTCTAACCTGTGAAACAAGACAGTAAGAAAGCACAAACTATGTGTGTGGTATCACTTTGCTCACTTTCGCTCTCTATACTCTATTTTAGGAAAGAGAGCTGGCAAGCCAAGCTATCTTCAACCCCTGCCACCCAAAAAAGCACCCCAGCTCTTATGGAGAGAAGTTTTCCTCTGCCCAGCCTCAAGCACAGAACTTTGCTGTGAGTTAAAGCCAGGAAGCAAGTTCCCCTTGCTGACTCTGGGGCTGTGCTGGCTGCTGAAAGAGCCTAAAATTCTGGGTCATGCAATAACATTTTGGCCCTGCAGATCTTTAACGTGCGTAACGAGTCATCTCCAGTCAGAGATGGTATCACAGCAAAGTACATCTGCAAATATTTTATCTGGGAACTAACAAAACTAATCTTTTGGAAGCCGCGTGAATCACGCTGCAGCATCAGAGAACACTCCCTCATTAATTACTAGAGGTAATTGCCCCTGAGAGCACGGCTGCTCTAAGGTGAAACAGCAACGTAAACTCCAAGCGAGCTGCTCCCAACGACCGCGTGCACCTGCATTTCTGAAAATACTTTGGAAATATTCTGGCTGGTGAGAAGAGAACTTAAGAGCTTGGAAGAGATGGGATGGGAGTGCTGGCAGCTCTCCTGCATCTGGCACATCCACCTCGGTGGGGTCAGAGCAAAGCGAGGAGCTGGGCGAGCACACACGGCCACCGCGCGTGCGAGTGAGCGTGCACGTGGGTCTGGTCTCATTTATGTTGAGTGCAGAGGGTCAGAGCAGCCCAAATTGAGGAGATGCATCTTGTGACTTCTTAACAAGAAATGGAATTAAGGAGAAGCTGCACTCTGATAATAATTTATACCAGGGTAAATTATTTTATGATAATAATAAACTCTTAGTAACAATTTACCAGGGTAGTAGGAGAGAAAATCCACTATAATTGTACAGGGTGCAACAAAACACACCCCCAAAATAGAATCATTGACTGAGACTAAAATTAATGAGACACATATCAGAAACCAGAGCCTTCCTGTGTTAGGCGTGATATAGATGTATAGAAAATGACAGCATCTATTCCAAAAATAGAGAATATTCTTGAGAAGTCTGGCAGCTGAAACTGGAAAAAGATGAGAGACTCTACAAATCTGGTGGCAGTTGGTCGTCTGATGCAGGATGGGAGCAACCCAGTGACGTGCAAACAACAAAGAGCATAGAGGAGAAACCAGAGGACACTGCAGAGGAAATGTAGCTCCTATCAACATACACAATGGATAATTCAATCCCAGGGGACAAGTGTCCCATCCTGAATGATGTGGAAGCCGGGAATTTTACAGAAAGGGCAAGGAATTAATAGGCAAAGCAATTCTATATCCTGCTCACTTCTGCTACGGTTCACGCGGGTCAGGTTTGAAGCAAATAGATGGAGCACGGGGGGGGAATGTGCACGTCATAGCTTTGGTTGTGATAAACAGAGGATTACAGCCTCCGAGGTTGCCAAACCAGTGTCCTCCAGAGTAATTACTCCATGCACACACCTTCAGACTTGCCTGCAGAACAGGCACTGAACACCAAATCATGGTTTTACTGTCCAAAAGTGCCAAGAACCTAACACCGACTCCCCTGGTTTCACCTTGAACCCACAATCTTGCATTTAAAACTGATTTTTAAAAATAATATTAATAAACTGAAGGGTTTGAAACTTGGGTCCCAGCTATCTCCAGATACTGCTGCAGACAGGGGAACTCATCAAACAGCTCTGTGTTTCTGTGGGATCTTGGCAACACTCGCCTCACTTGTATACAACCATTTAGGATTTTTTCCCATGAAATTTGCTGCTCCCATCTTGTCATCACTCCCCCAGACTGGGGGGAAAGCACAGGGATAAGGAACAGTTTGGCTTACAACACCTAATAACAAGTTAGAGAAATAATAACGTGTTCTTCCATTAATTCAACATCCTTGTTCTTCTGGGATTGATTCACTCCAGCCAAAATTTTACTGGATGGAGACCAGACCTAGAGAGCCAAATCCTGCTCTTGGATTCACCACAATAAATCTCGAATAGGTCCACGGAGCTCAAGCTACCCAGTAAACACTTACAACAGCACAACCCTGAACACATTCATCAGCTTGAAAACCAGTTTCTTTTGGAAGCTGGTTTCAAATCATTCACCTAGAAACAAAACACTAAATCCACTGAACTTGCATACAGTATCTCAAGGCACACGTGCATCTGTTGAATAAATGTTTGGTAGCAATATATCTAAAAAAGCTCTCGATGCGGATATTATTTATTTTTAAAGGTCACTCTGAAAATGAACGCACGGGTAAGGAGAGATTTAGATTATGAAAGAGTGAGCAAACTGCAGCCTTACAAAATAAAGGAAAAAAAACCCAAAAAACACCTCATTTCTGATCTACAGAAATCAAGATGAAGTTATCAAGCCGCAATGTGATAACAATGATCCGGTCCCTATGTCAGCACACAATGGTTTGGTTGTACAGATCATTCTGACATCAGAAGCAAAAACTTTAAAAGCCTGGATGTTCTTTAAATCAGTACCATATGTTGCAATAGGAAGCTCACATAATAGTCTCATTGTACTCCCAAATAGCTAGAAAGTACTCAGAACTGTAAAGCTGATTGTATGCATGTGTTGCTCGTGCTCGATCAAATCCATGACACAGCCCCCAACTCTGCAAGCAGCAGTGAGGCCACATCCTCATGTCCCTACAGTGTCCTTCTGCAGCAGAACAAGTGTCAGAGGAACATGAAGACAACTTGCTTCGCAGTATTGCAGCCCTGGTTGATTTTGTACTTGCTCTTCCAAACTCAAGCAGGAATATGCTGAAAACCACTGGCTTGGGTCTCCTCTGTCTTGGACCTCACGCAGCCATGGCATGAAGGTTGCCTTCAGCATCTCACACTGCCTTGGGCAAGAGTGAACCACGGCCCAAGGTGGAACAAGGATCATGGCCCATCTTTTGCTGCCAGAAATGCCATGGAAATGTAGCACCTAATGTTCTGGCTTCAGTCTTCCTTCTGAATTCTGCAGGTTTTTCAGAGTAAGGGTTCCTAACCCTGTTGAGACATGTTGGAGACTTCAAAAACTAGGCAAAAAGAGACTTTGCAAGGCAATTCTCAACTCATAAGCTTAAACACATCAGAGGAAGGCAAGCATGTTTTAGGCTGAAGAGAAGGCATGCATCTACCAAAGGTCTTTTTAAATAACAACCGTGTCTATGAAATTCTGTTTTCATAACTCCCTTTTACATGCAAATGAAGAATTTCTGTGTGAACAAAAAGTTATTGTTGCCAAAGGTCTTTGCAGTCGGGTGTCTCTGGTGGCCCAGCTTTTAGAGGCAACCTTCATGTGATTAAGAAGCTGTTTTCCAAATGGGCAGCGGTGCTGATGACACTGGCAATATTTCTCCCAACAAAAGGATTTCACTGTTTTATTCCCATTTTTGGAGGGGTTTTTTTTGGTTGTCTGGTTGCTTTTGGTTTAAGTTTCAAGTTTGGAAAGAGGCAAAGGTCTAGCATGCAGCTTTCTAACCTGTGGATCTCTGATGCACACTTTGTTGACAGCAAAATGGCTCTTTGGGGAGGAAATGCAACTCCCCATGAGCTGCACAAGAGGTACATCAGGGAGAGCATTCAGGGTTTCACACTTGGTCCAGCCCATGACAATGTCTTCTCAGCTTCATCATGCCAAAGTGAGAGCCAGCAGCTGCAGCTTTTGTGGGCTTGCTAAAGCAAACTGTGACTACCAAGGAGCCATGTGCTTTTGGCCAACAACTTCTCTAAAGCAAAGGCTGAAAACAAGGAGAGGAGACTACCTGGCTACAGCAGTCAAAACCACGAACCCTTCAAAGCAGTTTGGTTGTCCAGGACTGGAGCCAGAGACCATGCTGGTGGTCCTGGTAGAGTACTTGAGCATTGCTGTGGGCATAAAAATCCTTGTTCCACTAACACCAGTGCCTTTAGTGGGGCTGAGATCCCTCCCTCCAGTGCTGGCAGGCGAGGATGGCATCTGGAGACAGGAGATGACAATAGAGGAAGAACCCAACCTCAATGAGATATGTCTCTGGGCCATTCCTGACTGATGACATTTGCCCTCGTATTTGTTGCTTCTCATTGCCTCACTGAACTCAATGTAGCAGCCGCAACATGACACTACGTGCTCAGCTACTAAAGTGCAAGCACTTTATTTCCCACGTCAGATTCCACCTTATTTACAGCAAAAGTGCTTGTTGAGACCAAGAGGAGAGAGGTATTTGGAAATGAAATGGAGAAAAGATGCAGACACTTCCATAACTAGTCATCATCATGCTCAAGTTAACCCAGATGCTTACGTCTGTTCGAGTTAACACACATTAAATGCAGCTTCAGTTTCAAGCGCTCTCTCATTTTTAGTTGCTGTCAAAAATCCTAGAGCAGAATAACGGGCTCGATCCACGTTGATGCACTGGGAGGCAGGAGCAGCGATCCCCTAATACATGAATATACAGCGCGCGTGGGAAGGATAACGTAATTTTGTGTTAATTTTCTTTTGATCATTAAAACTGCTTGTCAGCTTAATTACTGGTAGTGCTTTAACAATGAAAGATCAGTTGCTTTAACTCAGCTCCCACAATTTGAAAGGAGTAGGGGTTGCCAAAGTGCGGTTCCATGGGCCAACACCTGCCCTTGATCTTTTTTTTTTCCACCCTACTGCAGCTCCCACCTTCGGTATGAAGCCGTGCCTCCGAATCACAGAATCACACAATCGTTCTGGTTGGAAAACACGTTTAAGATCATCGAGTTCAACCATAAACCCAACACTGCCATTTCCACCTCTAAACCGTGTCCCTCAGCACCTCGTCTAGCTGTCTTTTAAATATCACCAGAGAAGGTGACTCCACCACTGCGCCAGGTAGCCCCTTCCAATGCTTGTCCACCCTTTTGGTGAAGAAATTCTTCCTCACATCCAATCTCAACCTCCCCTGGCACAACTTGAGGCCATTTCCTCTTGTCTTGTCCCTTGGTCCTTGGTGGAACAGACCCACCCCCACCTCTCTCCACCCTCCTTTCAGGAACTTGGACAGAGCCAGGTCTCCCCTCAGCCTCCTTTTCTCCAGGCTCAACACTCCCAGTTCCCTCAGCAGGGAACTCAGCACACTTGTGCTCTAGACCCTTCCCCAGCTCCATTGCCCCTCTTTAGACACGCTCCAGCACCTCAACATCTTTGCTTTTCCATGTTTCCAGCATACCATGTCTCCAACGTTCTCTTTTCCATCTCAGAGATGCTGTAGAAACCAAATACGCTGTGCTGCATCTCACTGGGTTCATTATATCTTCCACAAAAGCAAGTGATTCTTCAAATGGGATAAAGCTGAGACACACAGTAAATAAAACTCTCACACCCACAGATCTATTGCCCCTCAATTTAGCCCCAGAGCTACTGGGTTCCTATCACTTTGACTTTCGTTCATTTTCATTGTTGAAAGTCTACATATAAAAAAAAATTAAGATAATGAATCTGTGGTTGCAGAATGAGTTATTTACATTGAAGGAATGAATCCCACAGCGCTTTAAAATTTCATGCATTAATAACTTCTCAGTCTCCCACATGCTGTGTGCCTGGTTCACAGCATGTTCCAGGTCTGAGCTTTGGCAGGGTAAGATAGATATATTGCAACTTGGATTTAATGTAGAGCTCATCCTTCAAAATCAACACTTGAAACTTTTAATGCTGCAGGGTAAGCAGAAGCAATATTCTGTAAAAGATCCAAATCAGCTGATAGATTCAGTGGTGTTAAGACACATACCACAAAAAAAGTCCCCCAAACCCCCTTTTTCTGAGTACCAAGAAAACTGGAATTCTAGATCAATTGACCAGACAGAAGTAAAGAATTAGATCAGCTGTGGGTTGCTATTCAACTTTTGTCATGGCAATGGCTATAGAGTTTCCACTGGAAAAAATACTTGAGATACCACAGAAATTTATGCTACTAATTCTTACTATTTCTAGGGTCAAAATTTAACATGGGGCAATAATTTTTTTTTTTTTTTTTTTAATTTAAGAAGCTCTTATGGAACAAATGTTACATTTTAAACCTGGGTTTACCTTCGGATGCTGATGGCAAGAACTTAAAAAAAAAAAGTCTGTGGGACCTTAAGAGGGATAATTATTATAATTATAAATAAAGGGAAGATAAACTAAACAACAATAAGCAGAGTAAACCAAACCTCGATAAGCTCTTGCCTATGGTGAGATGAAGCAGTAAAGTGGAGCGGTAGGACTGTGAGGCTGATGAGGTTCAAATGAGGAGATGGCACCAATGGTCTTTCAGACACGCCATCCTACATCAAACTTCTGCAACCACAGGTGGATGGCAGGTTTCATCATCAAACCTTTGTGTTGAGGTTCGCACCTCCACAAGAAGAACACACAGTGGAGCTTAAGGCAAAGGCTGGAGAACCTGCACGCATGAGTCTTGCCGATGGAATCACAGACTTCACCTCCTAAAACACGAAGGCATTTCTGCAGTTCTTTTTGCGGATATTGATCCACCCCTGAGAGACCCGATGCACTCTGTAAAGATCTCGGGACAGAAGGATAAAACTTTGCCAAACAGCAAATCAGAAAGAAATCTAAAGAAGAAATGTGCACGTGTGTTAGGGGGAAAAACAGCAACAGGTCCTTTGTGTGCAGTAATGTGTTCACAGAAAATAAGAACAAATAAATCAACTCCTGCGTGGAGAATATTTTATAGAAATTAGATTGTAAAACTGAACATATACTGAAATTCTATTTATTTCTTCATTGCTTATTCATATTGGCAGTCACCAACTGATGAATACAACCACATAGCCTAATTTCCCCCCCAGCCTGACTCCCTTTTTTAAAATCAGCACTTACCTTGCATTCCAAGAACACAGTTTCCCACTGAATATAATTATTTTCAATAAAAAAAACCCAACCAAGCTTCAGACAAGCAACTCTCTTGTAGGAGAGAATCAAAACAACCTACAAACCCATTAAATTCTAAGATGTTTTCCCTGCCTATATCCATGAAGAACACCCTTCCACATCTGGCAATGGGCTAATTACTGCTGCTTCCCAACCCAGGCCTTTGGGTTTTCTCAGGCGACAATTAGAACCATTCTTTCTCATCACTAACTAAAAATGAACATTTAGGTGTAAATTTTCATAAATGATCGCTGACACTGACAGTTGAAACACTGCAAACTCTAAGAGCCAGGCATGTAAGTATTTATTTGCTGGAAGAAAAAGGCTAGTTATTACTAGTTTTTTATTTTTAATTAAAAAATTATTTCATTTTTTATAAATAT
>NW_010341004.1:0-7090 GCF_000700745.2 Antrostomus carolinensis
CACCCCTCTCCTCAGCAGGATGGGGAGGGGATAAGATAAGTACTGCGTCCAGTTCTGGAGCCCCCAACACAAGAGAGACATGGAGCAGCTAGAACAAGTCCAGAGGAGGGTCACAAGGATGATCCGAGGGCTGGAGCACCTCTCCTATGAGCACAGGCTGAGAGCGTTGGGGCTGTTCAGCCTGGAGAAGAGAAGGCTTCAGGCAGAGCTGCTCACGGCAAGAGCGTTGCAACTAGATGATCTTTATGGCCCCTTTGAACCCACAGCATTCTATGATTCTGTGATTCTATTAAGTTAGCTGATTTGAAAGAAAGGATTTTAATCACAGTAAACGTTTTATTCTGTTTTCACCAAGATAATCTAAAAATAAAATATGTAGTAAAAAACTGATATTTTTTGAGTTTTATACACTAATTAACTAATAGCCATGGATGAGGCTTTGAGCAACCTGGTCTAGTGGAAGGTGTCCCTGCTGATGGCAGGGGGGTTGGAACTAGATGATCTTTAAGGTCCCTTCCAACCCAAACCATTCTATGATTCTAAAACCCCCAAACTCCTGGGTGAAGACAAAAGACAGTTTAATAGAAGCAAAGCAAAGCTGCGCGCGCAGAAGCAAAAGAACAAAATATTTATTCTCTACTTCCCATCAGCAGGTGATGTTTGGCCACTTCCCGGGAAGCAGGGCTTCAGTATACGTGTAGCAGTTGTCCTGGAGGACAAATGTAACCAATGAATGCCCTCCCTTCCCGCTCGGTTCTCCTTGCTTTTATTTCTGAGCAGACGTCATATGGTATGGAATATCCCTTTGGTCAGTCTTCTTCAGCTGTCTTGGCTGTGTCCCCTCCCAAGACCTTCCCCAGCCCCAGCTTACTGGGGATGGGGGAAATATTGGAGAGCCAGCCTTGATGCTGTGTGAGCTCTGCTCAGCAGTCACCAAAACACTGGTGTGTTATCAGCACCTTTCTAGCTACTAATACAAAACACAGCACTAGGAGGGCTGCCATGGGGAAAATTAACTCCATCTCAGCCAGACTGACGTTTATCCTTTTCACGTACCTTTTTTACCAGCGTGTGACGTTAGCTCCTCTAGGTCTACCCATGTCTCCATGCCATTAGGAGAGGTCCAAAGTACCATCAGCGTCCTGACAAAAGACTCCAGGTTGATCTTTTGTCCCACAGTTTCACTGGGATCCTGACGTTTTCTTTCCACTCCCTCAAACTCCTGCTAGGAAGTTGTCATTGCCGGTAAACGAGTGGGAAATAAGCTGAAATAAATCAAT
Source organism: Antrostomus carolinensis (assembly GCF_000700745.2). NCBI lineage: Eukaryota > Metazoa > Chordata > Aves > Caprimulgiformes > Caprimulgidae > Antrostomus > Antrostomus carolinensis. Next base: position 1,281 of record NW_010341004.1, read on the forward strand.
GGTAGGGGAAAAAAATAAAAGGACAAAACCACAGTTAGAGGCACAAGAACACCACCTCACTGAGTCACTAATTGCCGGATGCTTCCACTGCTCTGGGAAAATCCTGACAGACTCACCTTCCCCGGCTTCTGCGGATGGCCGCTGTCAGAAAGGGGGGGCTATGGGACGTGGGGTCTGACTGGCTACGACTGCCCCTGCAGCTCCGGCTGCCTGGTGTGCCCATCGCACTGCTGTTTCCAAACAGACATGGGTTCACTGTGGACTCACTCCTGCTTCTGAGTGCAATATCTTTTCTTCCTTCTGTCCATCTGGAGAATCCTCCTCCTCACTCCACTTTACTAAAATTAATAGGAATTTCTGCTAAGTGAACAACTTTGTATTTCTACTATTAAATTGCATGTTACTTCTCTTTCTCCTGTCCGCAGACTCATCCAATTCTTTCCATAGGGTATTCCAATCCTTTTCTGTTGTAACAGCAGGTCTTGAGTTTATGTCATCAGCAAATTTCATTAGCACACTCATGTTTTTTGTGCCAAGGTCACTAATAAAATTTTAACTAAGATTAGTTCTGAGATCGTTCCCTACGGAACTGCATTAGTAACCTCTTTCCATCTAGAGTTTCCCTTTCAGCACACACTATTGTCCTTACTTTTCATTTCTTACATTCATTCTCATCTCTCCATCTTAATTAATATTTTCTCACATGGCATCCTCTCAAATGTCTTATAGAAGTCCAGACAGATTTGATCAACCGTCTTTGCATTGTTTGAGAAAATTACTTATCAGACGAAGATACTGGAATAGTCTGGTATGTTCTATCTTTGGTGAAGTCCTGCTGCATTTTAACTAGTTTTTCATATACCTCCACATCTTTAATTAGTTTTTCCTTCAGCATTTGTTCTAAAGCGTTGTGTACTAATGAGGTCAGATAAAAGAGCCCGTAGTTGCTAGGATGAGTCTGTTCTCTCACCAAGTCCCACACACTTTTCAGCATCTTTCCTGGGCTGCTGTGGCCACTAGGTTTGACCTGAAATTAAGGCACAGCATGCCTGTGATCGATTTTAGACTAACCCCTCAGCCCGAAAAAGCCAAATGTTACTTTTTTTTTAACTTCAAAGCCTGCCTCACAGGTTTCTTCTGCAAAGCCAAGCGTTCAGATTGCCTAGTTCCCAGATTTACTTACAGTCATGCCTTTGAGATTTTATGTAGCCAACTGGAATGCTCTGGCATGGCTTTGCAGATACCTCTTTTCTGTTTCAAATACATTTTTTTATGTTTGTATTTGTATTGTATTAAAATTTTGTTTGCACCCCAAAAAGAACAGTTGAAGAACACTGCTCTACTTTCCTCTTCATGAAGATGTCCAGTCAATGGATTTAGAATAAATCTTATTATTTGAAAACAAAATCATTTTGCTTGTCTCCAATTGCAGCCAAATGCCACCTCAAAATGAGTTGTAGAAGTGAAGCTCATGGGTAAATGAAGTGTTACATTTGTCCTACAGAATCCAGAGAGAGCTTTTTCTCTAGCGTTAGTTTGGTCTGAAAAGAGCTCTCTTTCCATGGACTTTGCTGCTTTCTTAATTAGCTCCTAATTGATAAGAGACTCCAGGCTGCTTTCTTCCAGATGGTGAAGAACACAATGAGGTCCTTGCTGAGAGCAACATTTAATTCCTCAGAGCAGTAGCACAAATGGGAGAGGAGAAGGCAAGTCCAGATTTCTGGCTGGACGGCTGTACTTCCACATCCTTCACCCAATGTGAAACTCTTCCCTCTTGTATCTCAGTCCCTCTATGTCCTTTTGCATGTCTAGGTAAACAGGTTGTTTAGAGGTGGCTTTACATGGATCCCAGCCCATGGCACTGAGCTCAGTTTGTAAAAGGAGTTTATCTAGAAATTTAGAAGAGAGGAGCTTCCAGTCACTGAGGTCTTCTGAGCAGTGAAATTCAAATCAGAGCAGTGATGGCTGCAAGGACTGAATGATCGTTGCTGGAAGACCTGGGTGCTAACTCAGCTGTTCATCACCTCCTGTTGTCAGAACGCCTGTGTGAGGTGTATACCACTTGTGCTGGTAGATAGACGATCAATACTCTGTAGGTGGGATCTAAAGCTCAGTATAGACTAGAGGTCAGTCACAGAAAGCAAGTTTTATTGATAAAATAGTGGGGTAACATCAGGCTGCGGATTTTTACTTGATAAAATATCACCTCTGTTTTCTCTCAAGGTGCAGTAGGTTTGTGTGGTGGGTCTCTAAGATAAGACTGAACACTGAGGCCAGCTCACTTTATACAAACTGGAGGAAAGATCAACAGAAACATCAAGGTTATGTTTTCGAGCAAGGCTGTGACATCTCACCAGGCTAAGCTTACTAAGTTATGCAACCTTTTTTTGTTCAAAGTAAGAAAGTACTATATAGGAGAGTGTACCCAGTTTGACCCTACCACATGTATATATTCTAGCAGTTCATTTCATATGAACAAGAACCAAATGTGTGCTATTTGTCATCTTTAAATCTGTAATTTCTATACAGATTCACTTAAGGAACATAATTCACTATTATTAAAAATTGCTTTGGAGAAAGTTGCCAATGAGAACCCTCTAACGCAAAATGACTTAATGTGGGACGCTGTGGGGTTTTTATTTATGATATATAATGTATCAGTTACCATGATGAGTGCAACACAAATACACAGATCCAGTGGAACCTCCAGCATTCTTTAAGTGTGTCTGTAATTTCTACAATGGCAGTGCAGTATTTTACTGCATGGATTATAAAGTAAAAACATTAATTTAAAAGGCAGGAAGAAATTCCTGTTACACCACTTGGAGTAAAAAATAATAGAAGTCAATAAAAAAGAATTGCTGGGTTTCTGGATTTGTTTCTTTAATACTTCCCCCGTTCAGGCAACTCATCAGAGCCTTTCATTGCTACGAAATAGAATCAAACGCTGAAGGAAAGCTGCAGATTGAAAGCAGGATTTAGGGGACTGAATTTTGGTTTTCCTCCCCGTTTGCTTTCACACATGTTTATGAACTCACAGTTGGATTTCCTCAAACAGGAAATTCCATGGTAATTACCATTAGCGAGCTATGGTAATAGCAGCCCCATGAATCCACAGGCTCTTTTCAAAGTCATTCCCTTTTAAAGGAAATAAAAGCTGATGTGGGCCAAATGTTCATTTGCAATACTTGGTGTCACTGAATTTAGCAACAAAACAATTTACTCTGGCAAATCATCCATACTGTCATTTCAAACAAGCTTATTCTGAGGCCTAGAGTAACTGCAAGAGCAGTGTGGTACGACCCAGAAGTGCTACTGAAGCACCACTGTACAAATACATTTGTTGCTGTAGTAGATAATATAAACAAAAAGAAAAGTGGGCCTGGCTGGTAATTCCTGGAGGGCAGAGATAAGTAAGGATCATTGGAGAAGGATTACAGATACATATTTTTCTGAGAAATACCTTCTGCAACCACAGACTTCAAAAAGAAGGACTGGCCCCAAGCAGTGGTCCACCCAACCGAGGCCCTGCCTCTCTATGGGTACCGATGTGTCAAAAAAATCACACACTTTCTAGAAAGAAGACTTTACAAAACCTGTCTCTCCTGAAGATTTTGATGAAATGCATAAAAAGATCTGGTCTTCAACCAAATTATGAAATATAAATCCCTTTCTAAATTTTTTAACAACTGATGAATAATCTCAAAATCAATTTATTTTCATCATTTTTACCAGCCCTTATCCAGAAACCTGTTCATGAGTTTCTTTCTATCTCATAGAATCATAGAATGGTTTGGGTTGGAAGGGACCTTAAAGATCATCCAGTTCCAACCCCCCTGCCATCAGCAGGGACACCTTCCACTAGACCAGGTTGCTCAACACCTCATATAACCTGGCCTTGAACACTTCCAGGGAGGAGCATCCACAGCTTCCTTGGGCAACCTGTTCCAGTGTCTGACCACAATGTCTGTCTCATCTTTAGCACCTGCCTGAATTACACATAAGGTGACAACTTAAACTTTGCTTTCCGGCATGCATTCATTAATCAGAGTTTTTTCCCAAGTTATGGATTGAGAAGGACTGGCTTGTTTCAGGTCATGAGCTGCTTGGATCTGAATTTCTACCAAAGCTTTGCATCCGTTCGCACCAAGAGCTCCCTCTCAATAAGCACAACTTAGAAGTGTGACTGTCAGTGCCGTCTCTTTATCAAAGGACGTTATTATTATCATCAGAACAGAAATGAGAACAGAGTTCTTCCCAGATCAGTTTCCAATGCAAATAAAACAGTGAACTGTAGAATCAGCACATATGGCAGTAGATTTTTATTAATTGGTTAACAGCTCCAATAACATAGATGCCTACACATCAAAGTCATGTAAACAGAGCTCAATCACCATATGGAACTAGACCAAGATGATAATGGGCAACAGAGCAAGGCAATCCTATTCATGTTCCATATGGCTTCTGTTGACTTCTATCTATTATGCTAAAACTTCTCTGTACGCTATTATGGATTATTGTGTTTTGCTTTTTAAAATGGATATATGAAATTAGGAATCCAAGTGTACTATCAATGGCCCCAAAATACAGAAGGTTTGTAAAGAAAACTTAAACTGGATTTTTTAAATATTATTTTTAATTTATTATTATTATAATTTATTATATTATTATTTAATTTAATATATTATATCAGTCACATGCTTGCTTGAACCCTACTTAATTTTTTGTATTTGATGAAGATGTTTACTACCGGCCTCTTCTACACTAATGAAACAGGTCCTTTTGTTAGAGCACAACTATTGCAATATTGAACCTTAGGAGAGAAACACAAAGGCTGCTGGCAGCAAATACAAGCAAAGGTATCTATTTACAAATTCCTTTATCTGCACCATTCCACGTGTCTAGTACAACGTAGATTATTTTCCTCTCTAGCAAGACAAATGGACATAGATTCTTATTCCACAGTGAAAGGGATAGAAAGACATAGGTACTTTGAGGAATTCACTTGGGAGAAACAAATCACTATCGTGAAGAGCCTGATGTTTTTTCTGCTTTCATATATATATGTATATATATAATTTGGAGCTAATAATTAACAGTTTGGATTTTTCAGACAGATGTGCTAAGTACACCTTTTGAAAATCAGACACAGAAGATGTCCCTTGCGGAGTGAATTGCCAATGCAATGTAAGTGCTTTTCCAAGCGACGTGGGGGCACGATCAAAGCACAGTGGCTTTAAGGTCCGAGAGTCAGTGAGCAGAGGGAAGAGATGAGGAGAAAGCAGAAAGAAGAGCCTTCCATCTAGTGGAAGCTTTCTTTTTAACAGCCGATTCAGAACTGTCTGCAATTTTAACAGTGAGTTTAGCAGCCAGCACTGGCAGAGCCCTGCGTGTCTGTATGTCACAGCGTGTAACTACAGATTGGGAGGCTCCACTGATACACGGGAGAGCCTCAAACCACTTTCTCACCTTCCCTGGCATGCTCAAAACTCCTATTAAGCAGTCAGTGTTCAAGTCTGGATTATTTCAGAAATAAGGTGTGAGGAGCATGGTATTGCCTTTATTTTTCTTCCTAAAATAGGAAAGTGATTTGAACGGCAATACCTGTTTGAACTTGGGGCTTTCCTTCAGAAATCGAGAAGGGCCTAGAGGCTAGCTGGTGAACCACATCTTTGTATACTACCGGACATGTGTCTCGTGGTTGGTTTAAGTGCTTCTGCCCACCCTCTCTGACATTTTGACTAGAGTGTAACTGATTTTTTAGCTGGATTGAAGCAAGTTTGATGTCTGATGTTCAAAGTATGGGAAAG
>NW_010341004.1:7200-49487 GCF_000700745.2 Antrostomus carolinensis
GAGGAATGGCCTGGAGTGCAGAATGAAGGCGGCATCCCATGCAACTGCCACAGCTAGTACCGCTTCCCCATAAATAATCACCTGTTTGAACAGTTAACACTAGTGACCTGCACAGAATTAATTTTGTCTCAGATCTGGTGGCTCTGCTACAGTCAAGTCAAAAAAAATAGGGCTGCTTCTTTCCTTGGTGATCTCGTAAGCCTGAAGTATGTACCTGCAAAGGATCACCTCCACCTGGCAAGGCACAAGAAATAAAAACAGCCTACACCATGAAACACACCCCACTGGCCTTTTTTTCCCTCCCTCCCATCAATGATAGTCTTCTGAACAAAAGGCAGCGGAGGACTCGCATGCTCCATTTCCCTAAACAGATTTCCAAACCGCAGCAGCACCCTAGCAGGTGCTGAGGTTTGAAGTCTGCCATTTGGCTTTTTTTTTTTTTCCTTTAGCAAAGGCAGCTGGTGAACTATAGGGAAATTGCAAACTTTTAAAGAAAGGGCTTAATCCACCATCTGAAATTCACAGAAGCATTAAGTCATTATTCAAATGAAAAGCTGCTTTTACCCATTAACATATTTTCGTCAACAACAAAAAAAAGCAAGATGCTGATATGAGGGGAGATATGCACATTCTTATTTATATGGTAATTGAATGGTCAGGGAGTTTGCCTGTTATTTTCCTAAGACATGGTATGCCTCAATTAAAACTCTGTTGCTCTGCTCTTCTAATGGAACCTGGCACCATTAAGAAATCTTTTCTTCTTCCTAAGATGTGATGGGGAAAGAGGCATTGAAAGTCAACCAATTTATGCAACCTACTTTGTAACATGATTGCTGGCTTTTGCCTTTCTACAAACAAAGCAAAATTAATAATTCTTCTCTGTAACAAGTGACAAGAGAATTATTTCTGTCTATCAAACCCATCCTAAATAGGAGTAAGAATATTGCTTCCCCTCCCATAAATTTGCATATTTAGAGTGTTCTTAGTAAAATCTGGCGCGTTATAATTCAATGGCTCATATTCTTTGTCAATCAGGCTTCTTTCAAGAGTGAAAATATTTTTAAAAGCCAGTGTACAAGTGCAATTCTCTTTCGTCCAAGCAGCACATGCTGTAAATCATGGTGCAAAAGACTCCAGCTTCATTTAGATGGGCAAAGTTCCACTGACGCTGGTGGTGCTGTGGTTGGACTGAGCTGGGTCCAAGAAATCCAGCAAGCTCCACTGCAAACGCATCATAAACAGAGATAATTGTCAGTGCTAAGGAAGCATCCTGAGAAGACATACCTTACAGTTGTGTAAGTATTGCTTTAATACCTTTGGTTCATCGCTCAAGCTGGAGCTGCTGCTTAGCGTTCAAGCCAAGGGAGCCATTCATCCCTGTGTCATGCCTACCTGTCTCTCAATTTATGCAAATTCCCCAAGGCCTCACCAAAAAGAAACCAAAAAGAAAAAAAACAGTATCCAGGAGTGTGGGATTATTAGCAGGTTTTGCTGAACATGCTCACATGTATGGCACTAGTTTTCCTACCTATGCAGCCTCAGCCCAAAAAGGGACAAACTGAGATGCAGAAAGGTGGATACTTCAGTGCCATCAGGAATTACAGAGGTCAAACCCATCATTTAGGATGAGGTTTGAAGGGGTGGTTGTTGAGAAAATGTGAACCACTCATCAGATATTTCTAAAAGGTTAATTGCCTAAATCTCAAAGTAGCATGTCTTGATAACAAAGGTAGTACAAAGGACAAAGCTCAGACTCACAGGCTGTGCAACACCCTTCTGCTCTGGGTGAGTTTCCAGCATCCCAGGAGGACACATCAGAGCACGAGCGTGGAAGACGAATTGCATAAACACTTGACATGCTAAGGACAAGACCAGTCCCTAAACTCAGACTGTAATCCTGAAGGGGAGAATAAAATATCTTCCCAAATAAATTTGCACTAAATCTGTATGATGCCTTTATCCTACCACAGGTTTTGGCCATGGAACATCTTTCTGCAAATGTAATTTGGAGAAGGTTTTGGGGCAGGGTGACAGTTCTGATTTTCTGGTATGCATGAAAAATAATGAAATATTTACAAAATCCAGTGATGCTATCATACAAGTTCTCAAATTTGGATCCCCCTGCAGTGCCCTAAAATATATTCATTTTTTTATTAAAAAAAAAAAAAAAAGAAAAAGAGGGGATTCTGAAAAGAAGCATTCATAAATCAATGGAATATATGTACTTAAAACTAAATAACACAGGTTGGCCAAAACAATGCTAGACAGTCCAACGATCTTGTAACTGTGCAACTGAGGTAATGGGGAACTTGGGAGCATGACTGGTAAGCAGCCAGGCTAACATGCATGATACCTATAGTCCATCAGTGAAGAAAAAAAGGACCAAGAAAAAGCTATGCTGGACGCTGTGGTATAGTAGGATGATGAGGTGCAGCAGAGGAAGTCTCCCAGTGTATTTGCAGGTTGTTTTAAAGTGCCCAGAGTGGTTAAAAGACTCTGGTCTTAGCTGAAGACATGATGAATGGAGTTAGGACTTTGCATGCAGGTGAGGTAAGCAGCCAATTAACAAGTGGATATAGAAGATGATGGTACTATCGCTGCTCTTTGTATTAACAATAGCAAGTACATGCCCCAGCTACGTTCAAAGTGGTGTTTGACACTTTTTATATGCCTAATCTGGAATATTGTGTCCAGTTCCAGGCCCCACAGTTCAGGAAGGACAGGGAACTGCTTGAGAGAGTCCAGCACAGAACCACCACCACCAAGATGATTAAGGGAATGGAGCATCTCCCTTATGAGGAAAGGCTGAGGGAGCTGGGTCTCTTTAGCTTGGAGAAGAGGAGACTGAGGGGAGACCTCATTAATGTTTATAAATATGTTAAGGGCGAATGTCACGAGGATGGAGCCAGGCTCTTCTCAGTGATGCCCAATGGTAGGACAAGGGGCAATAGGTGTGAGCTGGAACACAGGAGGTTCCGCTTAAACTTGAGAAGAAACTTCTTTACAGTGAGGGTGACGGAGCCCTGGGACAGGCTGCCCAGGGAGGTTGTGGAGTCTCCTTCTCTGGAGACATTCAAGACCCGCCTGGACACCTTCCTGTGTGATCTCATTTACGTTCTTGCTCTGGCAGGGGGATTGGACTAGATGATCTTTCGAGGTCCCTTCCAATCCCTGACATCCTGTGATTCTGTAATCGGCAAAAATGTGTCCCAGGAAAATGACACGTAACATCTTACCAACACTAAAAAATTGTACTGCTTTAGCTGTGTTACTTGTCGCAGGACTACAACCTATGGAAATGGGTGCTGACACAAACAGGAGGAAGGAAGGAGTTCTGCCCATGCATTACCATTTTCATCAAAGACCAGGATCTCCACAAAAATATTTAGATCTATCAAAAAACAACACATGGTAGAACAAAAGCTTAGACTAGATTAATGTATTGTCCCTGTACATATTCAAGTAGATGTGATATTCAAGATGTGGTAATCACATCTACCAAAAGGAGAAAGTTCAGATTTAAGCTTGGTGAGTTAAAAAAAAGAAAAAATGAAGGAAAAAAAAAGAAACGTTGCACAGTTTTGCACTGGGATTTGAGTTCTCTCAAATTACAGGACTGTAAAAATTTATAACATGTAAATTTTAAAATCATAATTCATCGAAAAGCAATTGAGCATTATACATCATTCTTGAAAACATTAATCTCAAGTTGCACGCTATTACAGAAATATCCCACTTTCTAATACCTGAGGTTTTAATAAAAAATTAATATGAAAAGCATTTAATTTCATTCCCTGAAACATAATTTAAAGATACCACTGTGGAAAAAAGCAGAAGGAACACCCAAATGCAAAAAAAAAGAAAAAAAGGAGTATGTTTTGCTTACTGAAATAATATTTTTGGCCAGGAAAATAGGAAATGCTAGCTGAGGGGATGCAAGCCTGCCTTCCCTTCAGTTCCTGAGGGAAATATGTTTGTGATATACCCCCTCAAACAGGTAGAGGCCATATGCAAAGACAGTGATGGGGCTTAGAGCAGAGCTGGATGTTAGAGCCGATGTACTGGAAACAAGCCTGCTGATGGCTGATGCTCACCAGCGTCTGCACGTGGGATGAGGAGGTGGCAGGAATACAGCAATAGAGATTGTCAGCACCCGCTGAGGTCTTCTGTGGTTGAAAATAGTTTTCTGTAACCAAAGAGCTCATGGGGAGAAAGGAGCTTCTGGGACAGAAAAATGACTGGAGCTCGGAAGCCCAGCAGAGCAGTGTGGGGGTTACACTTTATTCATAGGATAGTTTGAGAAATCGGTGGAAAATGATAGGGAGTTAGAGAAAACAAAACAATGCTATAAAAGAACTGAACATTGGAAACAAGGAGTTTATGTTTTTTCATGGATTTTTTCATTTTTCATGCATATTTTCACTCTAAGCCCTTGCACGCACTCCCAGAAATCTGCCAAGAGAGAAGAAAATGAAATCAACCCCATTTTCCCACCTCACCCCCTGTGATTTTTTTTTTTGTCCCTTCTGTTTTTACCCCAGGTTTTCCTAATGACTTATTTTTCTCATTCATCACGTATGCTGTTCTGCCTGCCTCTTGTTCGTTTATACCTCTCGTTGTGCTGCACATCTTCCAGGGTACAGAGGTTGCCAGAGTGACAATGCATATTTCAAGTTTGACAAAAGGAGTCATTCATTTAAATAACACACCAAAACTTGCGCTGAATATTCCCAAACACATCAGGACTTGGCAGATAATCACTGTCCTCGACAGTCTCTTTGTAAGGATGTACCTTACAAGTGAAGATTATTCAGAATAGGCTGTAAATGCAAACTGAGTTGTGTTTGAAAACCAGCAAAGTCAAGGCAGCTTGATAACGTATAGTTTGGAGCTCCTGTAGTTATAAGACCCTATGGATCAATTTTTGGAATCCCTGGTCCCATTATAAATTCCACAAACAATATTCTGCTCCTGGATGTTAACATGCTGAGTGTAGCGAGGAATTGGTTTACAGAAGTCCCTGTAGAGAGGGCAAGGATATTACAAGCATCTGTTGTATTTTCAGAAGCATTACGCTGTCTGTTCTCTTAGGGGTTATTACTGTGAACAACCACTGCACATGAAAAAGCCAAAAGCCATTGGAAATAAAGCAGGAAAAAATAAAAGGAAGGTGTACAGTGCTTAGAAATTCTTTGAAAATCTCTGTACTTACACAGAAACTTTCTTCAGAAAATCTCTGTACTTACGCAGAAACTTTCTTCAGAAAGTCCCAAAACTACAAGAGAAATTCCACATATTCTATAGATGGTATTACTCAACTTCTGGGCTATAGACTTTTATTTCTTTATACACATTGGAGGAACTCAAGTTTTTGACTTCTCTGTGCTAGAACCTTCAACAGAAGGGAACCAGGCCCCCAGAAAGTTACAGTTTAAGACACACACAAAAATCAAGCAGCAAGGCAGGGACAACAATGAGCTAGGCTATCTTACTAGAAGGTCTTTCAGAAAGTGCAGGCCAAGTACTGTCTTCTAGCTCACCCTACCAAAAAGTCTCCAAACCAACACAATTATGATCAAGTAACTTAGAAATACCTTTTGGCCTCCAGGAAGGCTCATCTGTGCGATATACTAATATTCCTTATCCTGTCTGTGTGCCTGCGTTTTAGTGTATGATAGCAGTTTATTACTGTTTTAAGGTTGATTCTAGCAATAAAGATAGCTGGAGTTTCCAATGACAGCAGATAACAACAAATAGCCATCCCAGTAATTGAACAGTACATCTGATGAAGATCTTTGCACAGAAGAGAAAGGATTTGCAAATCTGCTTCCTGCAATTAGGGGTGGCTTTAGAACCCCCTATACAGTGCCTTTAGAAGCTGTAAGTTAGAGAAATTCCTTAGTACCCAAGAAAAAAGGCCAAAAGAACAAGCAAGACTCCATACTTCTGCAAATAAACCTTTCACTTTGCACTGAAATCTCTAAGCCTATATAGACAATCAAGCATTGTACAGTGAATTTTAGTTAGATTTTCATTCAAGGTTTGCCTGGTATGCTTTGGTATGTTTTCCTTGTGATACTTTACATTTGATCCCTCTTTACCAAATAAATAGGGGAATTTTGGGGCACAGTATATACTTAGTACACTTCTCTGTAAGCCCATCAATCAGTATTTATTGTGTCTGTTGCCAATTGGGTGTTACTGCTAAATAATATATGCACAGTAAGTCCTCTGCTTGAGGAAGTAATAAAATCCAAGATGATCAGAAATCTCCAGAATGATAAGTAGCTCTACAGCAGCTACTGCCCAGGAGCTTTATCAACAGAAGAGGGTTGATACATGGGCTACCTTGCCATCTCAAATTGCCAAGGAGCCAGCGCTGTGTGTGTGTGCGTGCTTCCACACGGAGCAGCTGAAACCTTTCTACAAGTAATTGGTAACTCGCCAGTTGAAAGCTTAGGTCAAAATCAATGGCGCTGCCAGCTTTCTAGGAATTGTTGCTAACCATTGCTGTAAATTATGATCAGTCACCTTGAGGAAAGTGCTGAAAGTTGAAGAACAGACCAAAAGCCTATTTAAGTAGCTCACCTTCAATTATACTAAGAAAAAACCCAGGTTAACTATGAACAGAAAAGGGTCTGTAATTATTTAAAACTGAAGTGCATCTATCCTTCATATATTACATAGATACTAGTGAAATACTGGGTTTGTCCCATTTATGTTAATGCTTTGTCTCTCATTAATGCCTTAAAAGGACAAGACTCCCTGACTTTAAATCTTTTTCCATGTTTAAGAGTAAATGTGGTTTGCTGAGAACTCCATAGCTTGCGGGAAAGGGCACAGAGGGCTAGAAATGAGCATTTGGCAAGGGCAGAGTAGCACTATCATTTCCATACTATCAATTTCATTTAGCTTTGTTATTTTTTGTCAAGACACAGGCAGAGTTGAAATGACTTGTCCCAGTATGTAAAACATGAATCTCTGTTCACATATTGGTATTCCAGGGGTGTTTGTTTTGCAAAGTAATCTTTAAAATAGGAAAGTGAGTACTGTGAAAGGCAGCATTATTTTGAAACCTATTTAGGAAAAGCAAATGTCTTGGCTGGAATACACACTGCATCATTACTGTGATCAAAAGTTAGACCAGGCTTTTTGTTGACATCGCAAATGCCCCTGGCAGATGTGAGAGGTTGTACAAAGGGGTTGCATGAAGAGTTGTTACAAATAGAATGATTCCTAAACATTGGAGACTGTCAATTGCTGTCAAGTGAAATAAGCTGAGTTACACCAATTAGTGCTAATAATAACATCCTCAGCTGGCGTAAAGTTTTAAATGAATGTTAGGGTAGCAGTGCTTAACAAGCACTCAGGGACAGATCCTTGCCTTGCAGAACACATTTATAACCCTGTGGGCTAAACGGACAAGGAGATGGCAAGCATCAGCTCTGTGATTATTACTTTTTCCTCTCATGGGTTTACTCTGGAGGTGAAGTGGTATATGGAAATCAAAGCAAAAAAAAGAAAGGGAACTCTGGAGACATAAGTATGCCGAGAATAGGAGGTCGGGTTGAGCACGATAGCACCTGGTTGAGGCCAGGTAGCACGATAAGAGAGAAAACTTGAGCGAGACCCATTAGTTGTTTGTGGGCTCCTGCTTTCCCTGTTCCTGTTGACTGCTGGCACTGCCTGGCTCTTCCCTTTAGTGTTTCACCACCGCTATATATATATGGTTGAAGGAGAGACTTGGATCCAAATCACCACCGAGAGCTGCAAGGGGACCCCCTTTCCCCATTGCTGGATGGAGAGAGGTGGCACCTCTCGTGCTGTGCTCACCCCGCTTTTTTTAGGATGGCTGCAGAAGACTGATACAGGGTCTGCTGTAATGCTGTAAGTCTCACCCTAACTTTGGAGTAACAACCTCTGAAAATTTGTACAGTTGTATCATTCAGATTGTCTGCGCTTCATTTTAGCGTGTGGCAGGTGGCCTCAGTACTGCAAGGCAGAAAGCATCGCTCAAAATTAAGCAGCCTTCACTGGCGGGGGATGGCTCAGCATCTCACTGGACTGAGCTCAATTTTGCTTTGTACCAGACAAAGCCAGATGAAAGCAGAAGTCAAGCAGATCTTGGCCTCTGGGTAATCAAATAAAATGGACTACACGCAGCTCATGCTACAATAGCCAGTGAAAACAAAACTGTCAATCAGCTGTTAAGGTAATACAAGAGGAAGCAATCTCCAAAACTGAATGAGGAAGCTAATGCATGGATTTCCAGGAACGGGAATAAAGGGTTTTACTGAGCAGTCCTGAACTTCCAGGTAAGCCCAGGGATTCAACCAGATATCAATTTTCTAACTACATTTCCCATAAAACCATATAGCGTTAATAAAAAGCAAAGATGTAATAACAACATTTGTACTCCCCCTTATGTCTCAAGATCTAAAATTCACCATCTAGAATTCTAAAATTCTAATAGTTTTTTAATGCCTCAAATATGGAGTTTGCTTCATGTCATTTTTATCTATTTTAGAATCAAAACTTGTACATTAATTGAAGATTTTTTCCTGTCATTTCATATGACATGATCAAATTATGGTCTGGTCTGAGATTATTTCAATACACAAAATGCTGATTTAGCATTTTGAGACAGATTTTTATCTTCAGTAAATCTGCCTCTGATTGTGCACAATCCACTAGGTGAATGCAAATTTATTATATTGAGCAGTTAACCAACAGTGTGCAGAGAGCATCGCTGTGGCTGTGAGTGTTGCTCAGAGACCAATATACAAATTTTAAATACCACACAGTTCTGACCATGTCAGGAGTCAAAGCAGCAAACTGGAAATCCACGCATTAAGAGACTATACTCTTTTTTGGGGGGGTTTTTGGTGTCTGTGTATGAGCTGTAATCACAGCTAGTTGCTTGGCGAAGAGCAAAAAATAATCTGCTGCTCTCAGCACTGCAGCTCATTGAATTTCCTCTCACGCACGTGCATTCACATACCCCAACCTGACAAAGCAGAGTTAACACCGTGTTTTTATTAAACAAAAAGATAAGGACAATTGAACTGATCTCAGTGTTTAAATACACCATAACATTTCAATGTCTGTAAATCTTGTAAAACAAAGCTGAAAAAATTTAACAACACTGAATTCAGCTATTTACACTGAGGCTAAAAAAGGCTCGGCTGGTATTTCCTGACTCCAAGGTCACAGGCACTGTGGCTTCGGAGGAGGAAAGAAAACTTGCAGAAGTGGGAAGGAAGCACTGTTTAGTTGCAAGACAAGAATATATAGAAAACACTCTCTAGTAGGAAAAAAAGTAATTTAAATTAAACTATTAAAAATTACCTAATTTATAAATATGTAACCCTGAGCGTTCTGTCTTATTTTTCTTCCCATTTTTTGCTGTTGCATATTTAGCTTTCCTGTCTGTAGTCAGGCCCTGGTACTGCAATGAAATCCAGAGCCCACCTTAGGCTCAGGCCTTTCACTCTTAACTACCTCATGTAAATGAGGTCTACTGAGATGTATGATTTTAAACCGACTCAGTCAAACCTGTATGAAAAGTTGCCTGGGTGCTTGTTTTGGTTGGAACCAATTTTATTTTGGTTCAGTTGACCTGAGTTTTGCACCGTTTGTCCTGGTCTGGCACAAACTAAAATAATAAAATCAGCAAAAATCAGAATTTAAGCAGTGGAAAAAAGCGTG
Organism: Antrostomus carolinensis; assembly: GCF_000700745.2. NCBI lineage: Eukaryota > Metazoa > Chordata > Aves > Caprimulgiformes > Caprimulgidae > Antrostomus > Antrostomus carolinensis. The sequence continues at coordinate 16,909 of NW_010341004.1, forward strand.
CATTGAAAACCAGTAAAGTTGTCTTCTGGTCTACAAGAGTCTGATTAAAAGATATGAAGAAAAGAGCTGGGTCTGTGTTATTTGTATAGCTAATCCTTATGTATAGATATAGGATAAACAAGAACAAACTTGGTAGTGATAGAACAAGGGGCAATGGTTATAAACTGGAAGAGGGGAGATTTAGATGAGCTATTGGGAAGAAATTCTTGGCTGTGAAGGTGGTCAGACACTGGAACAGGTTGCCCAGAGAAGCTGTGGATGCCCCCTCCCTGGAAGTGTTTAAGGCCAGGCTGGATGAGGCTTTGAGCAACCTGGTCTAGTGGAAGGTGTCCCTGCTGATGGCAGGGGGGTTGGAACTGGATGATCTTTAAGGTCCCTTCCAACCCAGACCATTCTATGGTTCTACAAAACAGAAAAAACCCCAGCCTGTAGAAAGGCTGTTTAGAGGTAGATAAACAATCACAAACAAGGCGTCTCTTAAATGTAAAGAAACCTGCACGAGTAACAATGATAGGCCGTTCCCTTTGCTATTATTTTCAGTGCTGCAGGATCTTGGAGATGCCCTTAGTGTTTCACAGTGATTAGAGAGATGGGGCACTTTCTTCACTTACCACCAGACAAGTGTCTTGTACCCCAGAGCAGAAGCTCCACAATAATGCAAACACAGAAGAAATGCATTTATGATCTTACTGAATTACGTAATTTAGGCCAAAGAAGCGGAACATCTGCATGTACCTTGACATCTTAAAATTATTCTTTCAACATGGAAACATGAAATCTGCACCATCCCTTCTGTGACAACACAAACCAGCGTGGCCGCCCTCGGTGCTGCAAAGGCACTTTCAGATTCCCCAGCAGTTTTGTGAGTTGGTTTCCTTCTTTCTTTCTATCTTGGGTGTAAAATAAAATAATTATCAAAGTTGTTATGAGAATCTTTGTTACATCCTACCTTGAGAGATTCTCTGCTTTGTGGTTTACATCCTCTATTCTTTAGGTGGCAGTTTTTAGATGGTCTAGGCCAATATCGCAGAGTATATCTTTATTTATCTTTGTGCTTCCCACAAGCTGAGAACAGATATTTTATCATGTCCATTTCAGATTAGAGGGTTTAGCTGTTTCCTTTCAGAAAACAAAGAGACTACCAAGGGCAAAGAATTGCCCAGCAAAGTTCTGAACAGCATTGCTACTAAAAGGGGATTCTTTTGCTTTTTTAAAGATGAAGATGGAAGATGAAAGCATATTTCCTGCTTTGGTGATGAAAGGGAGATACAGCTTAAGAAGTTTTCTGGAAAGGAAGAAGCATATTAGAAGAGAGAAATATTTCTTTACAAAAAACCCCACACAACCCAAAACATTGCTGTGCTTCAATGTACAGATCAAAACCAGGCCTGTCATTTAGCAAATAACAGGAACGGGTCCATGTAGGCAGGGAGCACTGGAGCCTCATCCTTTGAGCTGGTTCTTCTATGCTCACGTTAGCGCTGGCGTGTTATTAGTGCTGCTTAGGTGGAATTACTTGATGGAGTAAGGGACAAAGTTTTCCAAATTTCATCCCTAGCCTGGGCTTCTTGCACAATTCTTTGTGCAAACATCAAAGAATGGGATTTTCTTTTTCTTCCTCTGCATAGCGGCCATTTAAATCTTACTGGTTTCAAGAGAATCAGCACAGGATGAAAACCAAATATTTTTTTAAACTTCCACCATTATATACCCTAGTTCACGATTGGGGAAATGCACAAAATACTATTTTTTTCTCATAGATAATTGAGAGCCTGTTAAAGTCAAAGCAATGACTTCATTCTGTAGTTTGCCAGAAATTTTTGTGAAAATTCCTCACAGCTTAACATTTCAATTTACTTTTTATTTTTAACAGACCAACATAGCCCAATACTAGTGAAAATTATGGTTTGACCCCATTTCTGTTTCTGTTCATACTTTCTCAAAGGCTAACCTTAGCCCAGTGATGCCACATGTTCTGTATTTCTAATGATCCAGCTCACCATCTGGAGCAGCCTAACAGCTCTGGATAGAAAGCTCTGTTGGCTGGTAAATCAGTTTATTGTTTCCACACTCAGTAGTCACTTGCCTCACCTCCAAAAGTCAAGTCAGCTGTAGGTGGCATCTGAGAGCTTTGTCAGTAATCAGTACTGTGGTATCAACTGGAAATGTGAGACATTTAATATAACCTGGTTTGCTGTCAATCCAGTTCCAGAAGGCCATCATCCATACCAGGAGAACAACAACCAACAGCTACTGCAACCAGCTCAGCAGGGTGACCAAAGGAAAAACAGGTCTCTTGCTCCATGTTAGACCGATACAATTTAGGCAATGGAAAAGAGATTGCTGCTCTGCTCTTCTTCTCTGGATAGAAAGTTTAGCTTGCTCCTTCCTCTCAAAGGACAGAATTCACACTGAGAAAAATAACAGTCAGATCCTCCAAGTGATGAATTGTCAGCAAGTTCTTTGTGGTTGTTATTTGACATGTAATGTAATACTGGCAGAAAATAATTTTCCCTTCCCAGTCATTGTCAGAAGTAACTAAGCCATTTTTACGGTGTCTTCTACTGATTCAGAAAAGCCTGTACACAAGAGATGGCCTTGCAGAAGGATAATCCCAACACATGGTACTTTGTGGCCAAATATTTAAAGGGCAGGAGGGAGGGCTGTGTGGCACACAGCAGGAGAGGATCCAAAAGGGAATCACACTTTGATAACCTCTCTCCCTCCCTGTGGTCTATCTCCAACACTGTCCCTTCTTGACAGTGTGATTTTCTCTTTGTAGAGCACTTTTTGATTTTGTGGAGATGAATGCCCAGAGACAAGCACCAGTGAGTTCAGGGCACAAGGCACCAGGCATCATCATTTAACAGTTGGAAATACTGGGGCATCGCTCTGTAGCTGGAAGCCAACGAGTTCAGCACAGGGCCGTGTGGCAGCGTGCATCGCAAAGCTGTGCCTGTGCTGTGATCCCCCCCAGCTCTTTACCAGCCCATACTGGTGCAGCTAGAGCCCGAGGGTGAGTGGAAAGCTCTCCAGAGAGCATGGTACACATGGACATTCGATATTACTCAGCCAGGTATAGCATGAGGCATAACACTCAAGTGGGTAATGCTTCTTTGCTTAACGTGGTAGCTATTGAATGCCATATCCTCTCCATTCTGAGGCATCAGGCTGTGGCCTAGGCTCCTGGTGGGACCCTAGTAATTTTAGTATCGAGGGCAAAAATAAGAAAAATAAGGTAAAAAGGGAATGAGGGGTGCTTGCAATTGGTTAGGATGCTTGGGAGGAAAAAAAAGAGTCCTTGCAAGAGAAGGGAAGAAGAAGATGGTATGGGAGAAGCTCTGAGCAAAAATGTGCTACATGCAGTAGCTCTCATGCACAGGCAGACTCTGCCCCAAAACATCTCAAACCGGATTACAAAGAAGAGGCTGAAAGGAAGAAATGAGAAAAAGAAGAACAACGGGAGGAAATAAAATCAGATTATCCTGGAGGTTAGCTGCTGTGTAACTCTCTTGACCCAAAAGTGATTTCAGTTTTGGTCTTCAGGTGGCTTTTTAGGAAATATCTGGTCTCACTAATTATGGCTTATTTTGGCTTGCTGATTTCTTAGAGATATTTTTTGCAATTAAGTGGATCACGTAGAAAGGTTTGGAAGAGAGATATGTGGCTTTATGGAGGAATACCAAGAAGAAATCATGGTTCTCAAGGACATCCTGCTATTGCTCAAGGACACCATGCATGGGTGACTGCAAAGAGGCTCGAAGTGGAAGCAGCTTGGAATGAGGCTGTGCCATTTACAGCTTCATATCAACCACTTGATGCAGAGTGCAGCATTTTGACACCACGGCAATACTTGCCTTGGTTGTCCCTAAACTTCTTAAGCCACCAAATCACTTCCAGCATAATGATCCCAAAGGCTGAGAAGTTCAAACCTAACTCCATCTTATTGCCAGCAACCCAATGCTCCCTTGCCCATGCTGTCAGATGACACTGCTCTCTAGGTGGTGTCTGGACCAGGTACATACAGGTAGCATGTACTTTCTGATTCTTCTTTTTCACATGGAGCACAGGATATAGTACAAGTGGGAGAGTGGAAAAAAAAAAAGTGAGGGGACAGCAAATGGAAGAGGTTCTTTCCAGCTGTCCCCCGCCCTGGTCACTCCATGCCTAGGTATACAAATGTGCTGACAATTTAGTATGTAATCAAGGTAGTTTTGGTAAAATGCAGTAGCAACAACCCCTTCTCCCACTCCTCAGAGCCACTAACATTAAGCAGATTGCTAAACACACTCTGCTGTGTGATGGAGGGACTGACTACAGCACAGCACAGCTCAGCTCCCACTCCTTCCAGCACTGCTCACTTTGGCACTGGTACAACCTGGCATGACCACAACGTGGGAGTACTAACTATGGAATTACTGGCTGCTTCATCTAGGAGGGCACACAGAGAGCAGTCAAGGACCTTTGTGTCTTCTGTCCTTTAGATGCCCAGGGCTGCATCTGAATTACTGAGGACACCCCAGGCACTCACTTCAGAAGGAGCTAACTACATCGGGCCTTTGTGGACAGCGAGTCAGAAGACAGCCCTGAATTTGATGCTTTCCTTACAATTAAGTACTTCTGCTTGATTTACTTTATTTCCCACATACAGCAGAAATGAGACTGTGTACAGCCACTACTGTTTTGGGTTAGTTTTCTGTTTTTAAAGTCTTCCCTGGCTTCTTTCACATTATCTTGGTAGTATATTTTTTTATGCCATGTAAGAAGTATTTAATACAAAAGTTTCCAGTTAAGGATGGATTAAATTTAGAGAGCAGAATCAGTGCCAAGCTGGAGTAACACAGACAGCTTGACCAATTAATTTAAAAAGCAAGTGATCTGAGCATGATAGCTTTGTGAGCGAAAGCATGAGTATGGCAGGGCTGAGAAAGAGCCTGTAGACTTGAGGACAATCCTACTAGACTAGATAATCAGTAGATTCTCTTTTTCAGCTATCTGAGGCATAAGCAGCTGCCTTATCTGACATGTTGGTGTAGAACTGCTGAGGAAGCCTCAGGCTGGATCTTACACTTTAAGGGACATACGTTTTTACGAGGCATAATCAGCTGCCTTATCTGATATGTTGGTGTAGAACTGCTGAGGAAGTCTCAGGATCTTACACTTTAAGGGACATACGTTTTTATTTCTGCTCAGGATAGAGCTTTAAAGTGGTGTCTGACATTCAGGGAAGAAGGTGAAACAGTACTAGGATCCATAAATCAAGCTGGGTTTCCTTTTCATGGTTGTTACTGATGAGGTAACATGCAGGTAATGCGATTGTGGGATTCAGTCAGTTCTTCCCTTGTCTATCCCCATCAGCACTGTTGCTTGTTTTCAACAAGGGCCTACACAAGGTATTATTTGGGCCCCAAGCGTAGGGTGTTGTCGTTCTTCTCCCCTTCCTCTCAGTCAGCATCCTACTCTCTTCATAGCTGCACTTCCACAAGACAGGGATGTTACCAGAAACAGTCTAAGGTTTGTCAAGGTCATTCTTGAAGGATAAGCATCCTTCAGTGGAGAAACAAGGGGAAGGAGGGCAACAGGCACCCCACAAGATTGTGGTGGTCTTGGTGGGATCCCCATGCAGTCAGAAATGAGATGCAGGATCTGCCACGTAAGTTAGGCTGTGGCTCTGAATTGCTCCTTCTCTTCCACTGAGCATCCAAACCATCTGGGGAGAATAAGCATCTCACTTCCATGCTTTAGAGATACCATATGAGCTCCTGGCCCACCATGGGCTTGTTTGTTTGTTTTTGTTTGTTTTTTTTAAACAAAAAAACTAAAGGGGCTTTACTAGGTGTAAGTAGGGTGTAACCAATATGAGTTGAAGACCAAATTCATACCTCAAATAAGTAGTCCCTAGGCACCGTGGTCTCCATGGCCTTGATCAAGGTTTTACCTCTTGTTTGTTTACATACAACTAACCACAAAACTAAAATGTATCTCTTCCTTTCTCTCTCCCCAAATTGCTACACTTTAAAATAAGACTTAAAATGGGTGGGGGGAGAAAGCAGAATTAACCCACTGACTTTCTTGAGTTGGGTTAGGAACATGCCCGGGCCATACTGGTTTATTTGGTGTTACTAATTAGCAAGGTACTGACATCTTTGCTCATTGGGTCTGAGATTCGTGGGATGAGGGGGAACTATTTTCTTTAAAGAAACTTCATTTCAGAACTTCTGTTTAACTGGGAGAAGGTTTGCAGCCTGCAGCATTCATTTCTGGATCTCTTCTTGCTCTAGTCCCCGTGGGAGGGTGGAGAAGAACTCAGCTATCTGCTCCATTATTTCACTGTCTCTAGATCCCGGTGCAGATCCCCACACCACAGTGCTGCTTAGCAAGTACTACAAGTGCATTTTAGTGAAAGGATTTCCTATTTTGAATCCAACAGACCCCCACCATCTGGGGAAAGAAAAGCGGTGGCAAATACCAAAGGTTCTCTGCAGGGAACCCTTGGTCACATTTTTGGCAGTAGCTTTATAGGGGTCCATACTCCACCTATAAAATAGTAAGCTGGATGCTATTGGAGAAGAATACTCCAGTCCAGAGAATATTTTTCCCCAGAGAGTGTTTCTAGGTAGAGAAAAAGGAAGATGTTTTGGTGGAAATGTGGCTGGAAAATCTCCGCCCAGAATCCACATCTGTCCACAGCTGGTGTTCCTGCCTTGAACAAAATCCCGGCAGCCGTAGATGTTTCTCCTAATTAACAGCCAGTTTTGTTTTCACAAAGCCTTTCATAGTAGTGCCCAGCCCCCGCCAGATGACACACATCAAAACTATAATACAGAAGTGTTTTCTTCTCTGACTGAAGGACCAGACAATTGTTTTGAAGAGCTTTGACCCAGTGCTGCTGAGAACCTGAATGATTTGTTAGATTCCTAGAAAGGGAAACAGAGCCAAGCCCTTCATTTAATCACTCAACATTTCAGAAGCCAAAGAAATGAGAATTCAAGTACCACATCTTGTTCCTCCCCCATATTCAACCATCAGACACTGATCAGTTCCTGCCTCAAAACAATCTTCATGTTTGTAAAGAGAAAATAAAACGTTCTGCTGGCTATCCTCACACACGTCTCCTCTCTATTGATGCTCAATGGAAGTAGAGAGATGAGACCAAACCCCTGTGGATTAGAAATCTTAGAAAAATCCCACCTGAGAGTTACTTGCTCTGCTTCAGACAAAAAAAAAAAAAAACAAACAAAAAAAAACCCAAAAAAAACCAAGCAATACTGCCACTCTGCTCTTTTTCAATCTCTTTGAAAATCTCAACTTAAAGTATGATCTTACATGCATAGCTTTGAGTTCGCAGCATGCTGCTACTCCAAGGCTTTCGGGGTGCCTCACTTCCACTTGATATTCTGCCCCTTTTTGCATTTCTGATCTCTGGCTGCATGAAACCTATCAAAGGGAGTGCAGCTTGATGCTCCTGCTATGCTCTCCTTCCAAGGTCATGGGTTAAACACCACTGTCCTTGTTTGTTACAAGCCCTTTTCTCTAGTTCACAAGGCTAAAGAAATTCCATCACATCACTCACACTGTTAATTAGACCAGCGTGCAGCAAGTGCTTGAAATCAGAAGTATTTTTCCAAGCACCTTCTAGAAAAAGCCTGTTATAAATCCCCTTGGAAGCATGAAGCAAAGTAACTTATGTGGGACCAGATGATTCCAGGCAGCCTAATACCAGACCACAAAAACCCAGCCTGTGTCCAGCATTGATTGCATTTCTATCAAGTTCACCAGCACGCATGGTGCGGGTGTGAAAGGACCAACAACCCCTGCTCCACCTTGCCATTGTCCAGTTGGTTTATAATTCCTTTTAAAACAAATGTGACCAGTAGAGTGAGCTTCTGTTAGTTCAGCACTTTGCATCCCGTGGCTGTGGCAGTTTTCATCTGGCCCTACAAACCTTACAGCTGGATATGCTGCACCGTTGAACCACAGAGGGCTGAAAGCTGATAAAGCAAGTCTGATAAATCCCCCCATGATTATTTTAGGAAGTTTTAGAACAACTGTCTGGTTTTCCCCCCTTCCACCTCATTCTTCTCATGCCTGCACTCTTTTAGCAGGGAATATGTTCACGTCTGAGTTGCTTGAGCCTATTTAGAACAACAAGCTCTGAACTGGCTATAACAAAAGCATGTGTCCCTTTATAGCACTGACTACATCCCTCAAAGGAAGAGCAGGAGAGACCAGTATTGCCTTTGCTGAATACCTTGGACGGTTCCGAGATCAGCAGAGGGGTAAGGAGAAGAGCAGGACATGGCAAGGCCTTAAACTGCTGTACAGTGGCAACTCCGGGGGGTGGGGATCCCAACAGAAAATTTTCAAGTATATGTGTGTGCAAACATGGGAAAAATGCAATGAAAATTTAAAGAAGAAATTCACAGGAAACAAGAAGAGTGGAAGTTATTGAGCAACAAGCAATGGCCATTAACTTGGAAAGGACCTTACAACCTTCTCATATACAACTATTTTTGCTCACATGGGAAGCTGCCCATGCCTGTCTCTGACTTGGACAGTGACTGAGAAAATCCTGATTCAGTGTGACTGTGCAGGCAGAATGAACTTTCTCTTCTAGTGGATTCCTCCTGCCCATCTTGGTTGCAGTGTTGGGCTACACGCAAAAAAGACAGAAGAATGAGAATACAGCTGTGGAGGGTTATAATGTTTTTATGGGGTGGGACCAAACTACCCCCAAGATAAAAGCCAGCAGCCTTGTTCTATTAACTTTGTCTTCAGAGCACGTCTATCAGAGAACAGAGTGCATTTTGCAGAACACAGTTTGAAGGCACACAAAACACCAGTGATTTCGTTCTCCAAAAGAAAGAAACAGAAGTTCAGTTAAAACAAAACCATCTCTTTGGAGAGCGCAAGTACATCATTGTTTTGTTTTCTTTTTAAATGTAGATGATGGGAAATTCCAGCCAAATTGACTGTTCACCAGCCTCTTTGACAATTCTCTCAGAGATGATCCTCCTCAAGGGCTTATCCAGAACAGAGGGCAGGCATATTGTTGCAGAACTAAAAACCCTGCTTCTGAAAGCAACCTTTGAGGCATGTTTCCCAAAGAGAAACATATTGACCAGAGGCTCCCATTTATGCCTAAGAAGAAGTGCTCAAGAGCTCTTCCTTACAACCACGAGCCCCAGACTGATGATGTGCTGGAGAATCAATCAGTTCTCATGTCCTGACTTGTTCCTACACCTACGCAGAAGCTCCCTGATGCTTTTTTGGATTGGTGTATGCAAAGACCTGTCTTCCTGCCAGGACATTGTCCCTGTTGCCACCCTTCTGCAGCCAGCACTGCCTCTGCACCCATCCAGCCTGTGATCACACTAAGAAAAGCTCTCTGGGTAGCCTGCCACAGGAAATGGATGACCACTAGAGCTTTGAAAGGAGCTGGGCATAAGGTGATCTGGGGCCTCAGTTGGACTGTTTCCTCTGTAGCTTGGTTAGGTGTGTAAAGGAAGCAGCAGGCAGGGATCAAGCGGCAAGGGCTCAATGTCCTTTTTTGCAGCTTGGGTGCACCCATACAAGAGATTTAGGTCAACAAGACATTTGGGTTGAGATGAACTAGGCCTGACTGAGTGGTCCTTCAAAGAGGCAAGAGCAGAGGCCCTTGTATGACCTCCAAGGTCAAGTTGCAGAGGGCTCCTGAGCTGCACTGAGCCAAAAACCCCAGCTGGGTGGCAGATAAGGGGTGAACTGGAGTGCTTTTGCTCTTTCAAGGAAAAGCAACCCCTGAAAAGCTTTTGTGTCAGCAGTGGTCCTTGTCATGGGCCTTGACCAACAGCCAGAGTTGAGGAGGCATTTTGTTGCAGGGCTCAAGATCCTGCTTCCCATCCCATCTTCTCCCAGACCCCTAGCAGGCCTCCTCAGCACTGGCCTTGCTCACCTCTTCACTTGGCATCTTTCCAAGAGGTGATATCACTGCATCTCCTTGCGGAGTCCTCAAGGATGACTGGACTCCGTCCTTTTCAAAAAGGGCTGTGTTGAGTCTCCCAGACAAGCAAATACCTGCAGTCCCATACCCCAACACTGATGCTCCTTCTCCAGGAGGACTCAGAGCCACCTCTCACTCCTCCAAAGAGAGAGGAAACCTTGCCCTGAGATATCTTGGGACATTCTGAGTCATTGTTGCAGGAGGTCAGTCTGTCCTCCTGGCAGAGGAAGGCCTTCATTGGGAAGAAGTAAGATGTCACCTCCTGAACCAAAACCAACGTTGAACATTCCAGCCTGGTGAAAGCCATTTGTGAAAGGCTTTATCCTGTGTTCTTTCTAGTTGTCCTCGTGTGGCATAAGACAGAAAAGAGCCCGAACAGGCTGTCTGCAGAGTGGATGTGCCACTTCAGGTTTGGACCATTTCACTTGGCACTGAGAGCAGAAACTGTGCAAGCAGTACTCAACAGAGGCTCTGTCAGCCAACGTGCCCAGACTCTGCAAACACATGGAGCTGGCAGAAGCATCTTCTGGCACTGTCTATACAGCTGCTTTGTGCTACCTTGACGTCAGCCTCCAACACAGTTAGAAAAGGGAAGAAAGGGTAGAGGATCAAGATCTGTTTTTCCAGGAATTAGGCTCTCTCCGCTGATGGGGAGCTCCTTGTAATTCCCTTACAAGTGCCCTCAGGTTTTCACTTCTCAGGGTCTCATCTGTGTCTCCCAGCTCTCTGCTTCATGCCCGAGCCTGGAGAACTGTGTGTTCACTGGACTATGAAATGATCTGTTCAATTGTGAATTTAGATAGGTTCTTTTTTATAGCCTTGGACAAGCCCTGGAACTTCTGAATCATTTTTGCTGGTTACTTAAGAGGAATAACAGAAAGTCCCAAAGGACACGATTAACATTACAGTGTGCCTGGGCTGCAAGAAGTATCTAGTAACCTGTCCCAGGTTACCTCCAGATACTGTAAAATGGCTGCAGAGATCTACACCTGCCCTTGCCTTAACCTCTACCTTCCTGCCCCTTCTGCTTAAAGATTTAAAAAACTGAGCACAATATTCACCTTCATGGTATATAAAATGTGTTGATCCAGCAACATCAGCAAGTTAACTTTAGTTTTGCTTTTTAAGCTAGGTGTGCAAAACCAAACAGCTCCTAGGCACTTTAGTACGTTACCACGCTAATGGCATATAAAGAAAAGCACAAAAGCCATTATCTCATGTTCCAAGATATATGTTAAATTCAGTCATTTATCAGACAAATATTGTAGACCTTTCTTTGTATCATAGCCAGGAAAAGCAGCACAGAGCTTTTATCGGCAACAAACTGTTAAACCTTCTTGCAAGCTTCACTGAGTCACCCAAAGCATCCCTGAGAAATGACTAAACATTTATATCAAATAGTCTCAGGGAATCAGATATTTGGCAACTTGTAAAGCTGGGTTACTTCCTACCTACGTTGAAGATGTATTTTTAAGATACAGGTTCTTTTTGAACTCAGCATTTCCTAAGGGCATCTTAAATTACAACTCAACAATGACTGCAAAGCTTAACTTTCAGGTTTGTACAATATATCTGGTTTTCAGTGAAATAAATATGTATTCTACCCTTATTTCTTAAAATAACAGCACTGGAATATGTTGTACAGATAACTCTTGGATTCTCTGGACATACAAGTGTCCCACTGACTTTCATTGGAGTGACTTTTTAAAAATGTAGTCAAGGTCTTGGTGCACAGTGATGAATCAATGAATATGTCTTGCTTGACATGAATTAAGTTCCTCAATCTGAGCTTGTTTTGAAGTCTTCCTTGCCTGAAGACCACATAGAAATGAGCTAAACATCCAGATGTAATGATAATCACTCCCTTTCTTGCGTGCTCTGGGTCCCTTAGCTCTGTTGGCCCACTGCACCACCTGAAGCAAAACAAAGCTCATGTTTTCAGTGCCACCTTTTCTGCCACTCCCACAGCTGTACTGATTCTGTGCAAGCAGCCTTATATCCTCCACATTTCTCAGAAAAGCCACGAAGGTGGCTCATCAATGCTAAGGTTTTCCTCATCATTAAGGTTTTGCTCAGCATAAGAGTCTTTGATGGTGATCTCATCACCAAAAGGTCCACAGAGTTAATATCACAGATTTCAAACACAAGTAATCAAGTTAATATTCATGAGGGGAGCAGTGTCGCCAGAGGAAAATAGGTAATATTCTGTGCTCAGCTGTGGGGTAGAAGCAGGGCACAGATAAGATGGGAAGATACAAAAAGCCCAGCCTAGACATTGAGAAGCACAGAGGGCACAGCTTTGGCACAGATACGCAGGAAGAAAGAGGACTAAGCACTTGGCTGAAATGCTGAGCCAAGCAGAAAGCACAACAAAGACCACTGGTCTCGTGTACACAATTAGCAGATACAGAACTGTGTTTTGAGTAAAGATGCTGTGAAATGGAGAAATCAACCACCTCCTGGCTGAAAGCCAAGCCTACCTTTTTCCTCTCACCACTTTGAGGAAAAGGGTGCCGTTGGAAGCCTGGGAGATCAGGTGAGGCTGCTTCCCAGAGGCATGGTGTCTCTGAGCTTATTAACAGTACCTTGCACACTGAAAACCTCACGCATGGGAAGGAACAAGACACGGCCTTGCTGGGGACACACTGGCCCTCGTCCCCATGCCAGCCCCTCCATGCCTCTCTGTAACCTGCCCATTTGCTTTGCTTGGGACCTGTGGAGGAGTCTGCAGGACCTTCCCTGTACACCTTGCAAGTGCCAGAGAAATGCCCAAACTGTGGCTTTAAGGTTGTGGGCAGGATATGAATTGAACTATAGCTGCAAGGCAGCTGATCAAAAGTCACAACAGTCATGGTCCACTGGAGACTTAGAACAACTGAATAACACCAAGACAAGACAAAGAAGGATCTAAGTGACTGGAAAACCAGAGACCATCAATAAAAGCACAAGCTGTGTGGCAGGTTAGGTTTGGGGAAGCTCCTCCAAAGGCCCCAGAGGAGATCCACTGGTGGCAGTGCTTGCATCTCAGGCTGCTGGTTCCTGGGCTGGGGCATAGGGAAGTCATCAGCAGTTCCAGGTATGACTGTGGTTAGAGAGGTGACGTGTGGGGTAGAAGCAAGGCAGCTATTGCAAGAATTACTTGTTCCAGTTCATTAAATGGGCCTTCCACATCCCAGAAGATGGCCCTGCTGCAACAAGTTGTGTTGGGCAGCCGGGACTCTGCCTTTCCGTGCTGCCTCTCCACTGTTTCTTCCTCTCACCCGGGTCTTTCAAAAGAGCAATTAGTTCTCCAAGTGATTCAGTCTTTTCACCATGAGACGAGAGACAATGGGAGGGATATTCCTCTGAAACACCACGCAGCAGCTCTTGCCCTGGGTGTGCATGGCCAAGAATTCCACAGGAACCAGGGCCTGAGGAAACCAAAGGGTGCTGAGGTTGTTGTGTCTCCCAGTCCCTGTCAGCTCACAAACAAAGACACAAAAGCTTGATCAGAGTCTGATTTTCTTGTAGCAAACTCAGCACGTTGCTGCTGTTCTCTGATGGACTTTGGAAAGTGAGAACACAAAAGGCCTTTTATATAGAGAGCTGGCTCCTCTGCTCTCAGATGCTGCATTGCCTTCAGATGCATTTATTTGGAGCAATGGTGCAGTCCAGTGGCCAGTTTGGAGAGTAACACACTAATACTGCACAAGCTCTAACCCACTGCAAAACCAGGAAGCACCTAAAGAGAGCTGCAGTACCACTGAGCCTGCAGAGAAGCAGTGATGTCTAGTGATGAGTGATCTTGAGGTGCCCAGAGGATCCATGTTTCTTGATGAGAGGCTCAGGACTGAGCTGTTGGAATCAATAAATGGGGCAGCTCTTCTTTAGGGGCAGTAGGGCCCATCCTCACAAAACCGTACACCCCTCACTAACATTTTTGAGCGTTATTCCCCCGTGGTGCTAAGAGCAGGCACTGTGCACACTGGCACCAAGCCCAGCAGCACACTGCTCTGGAGCAGAAACCATGGCCCAGGAGAGGACCGACAGACCAGACCAGGGAGCACACTACTTCCACAACAGCCCTCCAGCGAGGAAGAGGCCCACTGTCTAGATGGCATTAGCACTGCCACTGTCAGTAATAAATGAACATTTTTAAAATATTGATTTTTCTGAGGGTCAGCATCTGGAGACAGGAACACGCATTTATTTGATCTGTTGCTATAGACCAGGTGTTTTGGCCTGGAGAGCACATGGAGAGAGGCAAAGAAGTGGACCTGCAGGACCCTTCCATCCCAACAGGTAGGCTCGATATCACTGCTCACCCAAAGAATCACAGAGATGAGGCCACAGAAATCCTGCAGAAATAGACGGTAGAAAACCTCAGTCTGAAGACTGACTGCTAGAGACGGTGGTGAGGAAAGATCTCCCCTCCAAGAGTTGCCTTAGGACTCCTGCACTGGCAAAATGTTGGCTTGTGGCAATGACTTGGGCAAACCTTGCCCTGCACTCCTGAAAAGCCTCTGCTGGAAGGGGAAGCGTTGATGCTGAGTAGACTCCTTACTCTGTGCAGTTTTTACATATGGTTTAGTCTGGAGAAGACAGAGGAGGAGGGGTTGCTGAAGGAAGCTCTTCACTGTTTTTCACTACAGGAGATGAGAAATTGTCTTCTGCAAGCCAGGCTGTGACAGGACTACCTCCAAGGAGACACCCAGTGCTGGGTGCTTCTCCTTGCCATCTTCACCTCCCTCATCAACACACACCTTGGCCGTGCAAAAAGGAGCCCAAGAAACAGATCCTGAACCCCTACAAGATTATTTTGGCACCTTTCCTTGTAGCTTGTAGAGTAAAGAAGATTGGTCAGAAAAGCAACAGCAGCTTGACTCATAGAATCATAGAATGGTTTGGATTGGAAGGGACCTCAAAGATCATCTAGTTCCAATCCCCCCGCCTTCAGCAGGGACACCCTCCACTAGATCAGGTTGCTCAAAGCCTCATCCAGCCTGGTCTTAAACACTTCCAGGGAGGGGGCATCAACAGCTTCCTTGGGCAACCTGTTCCAGTGTCTGACCACCCTTACAGTAATTTTCCCCATTGACTAATGGGGAAAAAGAGAAAATCCAGTGGAAAGAGCAAACAGCACAGCCATCTGGGGGTCAGTCTGTTTACAGTTATGTCTCCCTTCTTAAACATGCAGCCTGGCCACTGGGACACTGCTGAGGAAGCATCTCCTTCCATGAAGCCAATCTTTTGTCACAGAGTGTCCCAATGAGCTAGCTGGCCTGGCAGGGTGACTGTACAAAGGAAATAAGAACAGTATGGTCATCTGTATTAGAAAAGACAGAATGATAATCCCAGCGTGTGCCAAGAGCAGAAAAGCAGGACTTCAGGTTTGATTTAAAGCATCCTCTGGGAAAAAGTAAGTAAAAAAAAAACCCACCCACCACACACACAAATCCCTGAACTCTCCTTAACCAGTCAGAGGAAAATGTGACAGTTCCAGGAGTGAGGAAGAAAAAAAATAGTCGTATCTCTGTATGCACGAGACTGTTCAGCAGTGACTGGATGCTGTATTTGAATACTCCTACATCCTGAACAAAGACTGGTACATCCACTGTGAGCATTTCAAATGAAGCATTTGAACTACAGCATTACCAGCCAAGAATCCTCATCCACACACAACATTTAAGGAATAACTTTTGGAAGATGCAAGAGGTAGACTATTAAATTAGTTCTTTAGCGTGAGCAAATCATTAAGCGATTCTCACTGATAGAAAATTGGATTCACTTGAATCTGCACAGTAACCATGTGCGTGGTCCTTCCGTGCTGCACATTCCAACTGGAGGCATCAACGTGCTGTTTCTTTCCCTGCTAAGTGTGGCACCAGTTTTACTCTGTTTCTTCATCATTTGCTAATTCAACTGACAGGGACAGGTCCTGAGCTGTGCTGGATGCTTGCAGTCTCCAACTACAGAAGGGTACCTGATGCTCCATGGATGAGCTGAGTGGAAGTATCTGCGTGGATCCATACACTGTGGATGCATCTATAGCACCTTCCAGGGCTTGACCCATGCCAGACCAATTTCAAAATATTAGAGCTGTTTGTCAATAATTAGGAGTTAGTTGTTAATAGGAGGGAGAAGAGAAAGAGGAGGCAGGGGGACTAGCCCTGCCACAGATGTGTTTGGCTGTATCTGCATCTGACAGAGTAAAACTTCAAATGTCACCTTGGGTCTTGCTGTCCAAATGCCATTTTGTGCACGAACAGAGTCCTTGGTGTTTGACCCAAGGAAAGGAGAAGTGAACTTAGAAATAACTAACACTCCAAGCCTGCTTTTCTCTGCAACATTAATCATATTGCATCGCAGAGCGTGCAGCTGGTGGCCTCCCCCTCCCAGTGCACAGCAGCAGCTGGGGAGTTGCAGGGATGTTTGTGCAAGAAAGCCCTTTCCTCCTCCTCTCAGTCAACGTGCCCTGGAAATCTGGAGTTCTCTTCAGAAAGCTTTGACCCACTGGAGTACTGCCTGGTTTGCTAATGGTACAATGGACTAAACTGCCATCACTCCTCACTCCTGGAGTGCCTGACACAAAAAGCAGTTAAAAATAATTTTAAAAGCCAATTTCACCAAAGATTGGGAACATGACAAATCAGGATTTAAACTGAACCAGTGAAACTGAAAATGTTTTCCACCCTTATACCGACAAATTTGTCCCCTCACAAGCTTTATAAAATTCTCCACTCAGAGCTGTGTACAATTTTTTCTTCAGAATAATTTCTGTTCACCCTCCTCCCCCAAGGAGGCCTGAACAAGGTTTGGGAACACGGACGTTACAAAGCTGCTGGTGCAGATGTGGGGTGGGATTTATCTACATTTGAAGCCAGTTAAGTTTTGCTTTTAAAGTGGTCTGCATCTTTTGTCTGCTCTAGCACCCGCAAGCCATTCTGCTTCCAATTTTTAGGTGCAGCATTTCCAGTTCTCCTTTTACTACTTTGTCTTACCACGTAAAGAGATTGCCTGTGGATAACCCAGGAGGTTACCAGCTTCGCCAGCTTCCTGTAGCATGTTGCCATCCCAGATGATTGTTTAAGAATGAAGTGGCTTAATAACTCACAGCAAATGGAGTATTTATGAAAGACAGACATTGTAGTAGAGAACTGAAGAGCACAAGTACCACACCTGTACTTTAACACAAGCCTGAGGGTATGATCCAAACCTTTACAAACTAGCAACCTTTACATCTCTATCTGGGAAAAAAAACGTTTTGAGTGATCATGAAGAACAGAACATTATGATCTCAATTCTCCACAAAACTACTGCAAGTGGGAAGATAAATTTTCCTCTTTGGAAATCAAGCCTAATGCCTTCCAGTTTTTTGATTTTGAGAGATGGATGAAGCGTGAAGCAGAGATATTTGCTCCTGGGGGTAAATGAGTATATTCAGGAAAGAACATGAGGAATTTCAGAAGGGCCTAAACTATTCAGCCTAATGGGCAATATGAAGCTTGATGCTGATAAGAACAAAGTAACACAGACTGAAGGAAAAAAAAAAGCCCCATGAAGTGCTCAAAGCTCACAGAGTATTAAAGAGGTAATATCAGCTACAGAAAGAAAGCTTAGTGTCATTGTAAACACGTCACCAAAGATTGCTGTTGAGGAGGAA
The DNA here is from genome assembly GCF_000700745.2 of Antrostomus carolinensis. NCBI lineage: Eukaryota > Metazoa > Chordata > Aves > Caprimulgiformes > Caprimulgidae > Antrostomus > Antrostomus carolinensis. Next base: position 34,533 of record NW_010341004.1, read on the forward strand.
AGCCAAGCAAGGCGTGTAGATAGATAGGGAATGGTTCATAAATCAGAATTAATTAGCATGCATAGACCTAAATCAGTGGTGCAGATACATTAAAAGAACATGATGGCAACCAAGTTAAATACACAGAAGTTCGGGTTGCATTGCTAATTGAATCCTTCTCCAATACACTGCCTCCTCTCCTCTTGCTGCGCGTGCTTTATCATGAAACCTTCAAGCCACAGACAATCCACTCAACCATTTAAAATGTAAGACAGACAGATAAGAACTATCACCATGTTCTGAAGAGGTACAGAGCTATTAAGTGACTTAAATCTATGCAAAAACCCTGTGGAAGACATGGAATTAAGCCATCCCAGTCTCCGAGTTCCAGGCCAGCAATCTGATCCCAAGACTAATCTTCATTGTAAAGACAACAGCAGTGCCCTAAGCATGCCCCTCAAATCCTGATTTCCAAACCCAGAAGGCTAGGATGTATAAAGGGAATGCAGTTGGAAATCTAGCTAAAACTGCCTGAGACTATTTGCTTTTGCAAGGGGAAAAAATATTTCATCCTGAAATAATTAGGAAATAAGTCTGTTCTGGAAGAGGTAGCAATCTTCAGATGAAAACGCTGATGCAGACCCTCAGTAACAGAAATACAAACTCAGACCCCGCCACCTCATTTTACAAAGGCAACTAACTGACACTAAACTCCTGGCAGGTTTATTAGCCCAGCAGTTCCAGGCTGTTCACACACCCAGTTCTCCCTTCCCTCTCCTCTGGCTTTGGCAGAGCATCCCGGCAGTGCCTCTCTCAGGTGGGCAATCCTGCTATAGGCAGGTGAGCAGCCAACGTGCTAATGCAGTTACGCCCCACAAGACCTGAGGGGTGCACCGTTTGGGAAAGAATAGGCTATTTTCATCATTTAATGACTAGTCAAGTTACCTGCCTGAGGAATGTTAAAATGCCAGTGTTAATTATGACATTGAGATACTAAGTCAAAGCTAAATCCTTTCTGCAGATCTTCCCAAAGAAGCGGCTTCTGCAGGGAGCACAGAGGAGGAAGCAGCAGCTTTAAGCCAGGTAGGGGATTTCAGGGAGACAAGGCGTTATCCTGACTCTAAGCCTGATGAAACCAGTTGAGCTTAACTATTGGTTTTGATGGAGCAAGCAGGCCAACATACAGCATCTGGGAGAGTTCATGTCCACTTGTTTACGATATCCTGGGACAACACAAAATATCTGAACCACTTTCTGGCACACCTCAATAGCTCGGGGAGTTCAAGCATTTGGTAAAACCTCCATCCCTCAGAGATCCCTAATCCATCAGTAACATCACAAAACAGGCAGGAGCCCAAGTTCCTTCAGGCCATGCGAAGGGACTGGCAGCTGCCTTGGATGCATCCAGCAGCTATTCCCTGGCAGCTCTTCTCCACGTCACCTTCCTGGGAAGGGTGGGCTAGTGGCTGAGCCGCAGCAGCCAACAAACATCAGGTGGTTTGTGGTTTTCTGAAGCCTGTGGCCAGGTAAGACAAACAAACTGCCTCAAGCAGCTGTAACCTGAGCTGGGTTTTAGGGGACACAAGGGCATAGCTGCTTTCCTGGCACCTTCCACCCTGCACCCAGCTTGAGCTGCTGGCCTGTTCTCCCAGCCCCAAGCACCAGCTCTTCCCTTTGCAGGGGAAGAAGAGTCCAGAACCACTCAGCATGGCAATCTGCTGCTACCACACCACATGAAGGGAAAGGGATGTTAGAAGGCTTTTTGAGGCAAAATATATTTATTCTCTTTTTAGAAGTATATTTGGGACTTTATTAAAAGGTTCTGGAATGACAGTCACATCTCTGCAGAGCAGAGGTCAAAAATAACACTAGGGCTTTCTGACATCTTTATTTCCAAGGTGGTGGGACAGCATATTATCCTAAAAAAGGGGCTAGCCATACATCTCTAACCACAACTTTAGAGAGATAGCAGATATTTTCATATACTTACAGGTCTGTATGGTGGCTCATAGCTCTTCTCTCACCACAGCTTAGTGGCTCAGATGGTATCAGCAAGCACGTGTTTTAGTCAAAACCACTATCAAAACCAGCTTGCCAGGAGCTAATTGAATAATGGAAAGTAATTTTCCCCATTTCTACCAAAAAAAAAAGCCCTCTATTTGGGCAGCATTATTTGCAGCCAATTATTCTGCTATTTCCAGTTGTGCTCCAGGGAGCTGTATGACTTCTCCACAGAGCTCAGCAGCTGTTCATTAGCTCAGTCTCTCAGTCCCTCTTGCTTGCGCAACGTGCACCCTGCAGTGCCAGATGACAGGAGCTTTAAGTGCTATCTGTTGCTCTGTATTATCCCTTGTAGGGTTTTGGAACCCATCCCAACCAGGAAAAGGAAAGAGCAGAGAGCTTTTGAGTTTTGGATTAGGATACAAAGTGTCACAGTTTATCATAAGAAAGGAAAGGTGGAGAGAAATAACTGGCATACTGAGAATGCTCCCTGGGGGACAAAGCTCGAGTACCCCGGTACGCTGCCATGCAGCAGCATTTGAAAGCTGGAAGCCATCATTTAATAAATGTATTTTGGCAAGAACCTGCACTATTCTGTTTGATACACATTTTTCCTTTGTAATGACTCCATGGTTTGTCTCCAAGAACATCACATCCCTGACTTCTCTGCATTGGGATTACTAGAAGAAAAATCACAAGTGAGGGTCGTCTCACATCTGTGCAGCATCTAAAGTCACTGAACACTTGGCTTTGATTGCCTGCACATGCTTGGCTGGGCATCACTCGCATGATCTGTCCTCCCAGGGCTATGTCTGAGTCCATGCCTCTCCACACCTTGTGTACTCACACACACACCATCTTGCAACTACACACCAGACCTGCACAGAGACAGAGCACAGCTCTACCTGCATCTTTCTACAGAGTACGTAGCTCCCCCAGTCATGCCACTTCTTGGGGAAGGAGTTGATAAGAAACTTCATCTCTGGGGACAACAGAGATAGTGGCTTTCACAGCAATAAGCTAGACCACATCACCCAGTTTTTCAATTTAGAGTCATATTTGCTTGTATATTTGAATATAAACTTGAAGGAGAGGCAAAATGCCACCCTCATCACCATTGCAGCAGGGAAATTAACTCTCACTTCATATTTTCAGGTTCTTCATAGCAAGCCTGCTGAGTTTGGAATGCTTCCTTTAATTAAAAAATAGCCGTGAAACTGCAACTTGAACCTTTAGAGTCAGAATGCATTTGCTCCTTCTTTAGTCATTACATTAATGACTAATGAGTAGTAGTCTTTAGCACAGTAGTAGAGCTTTAGCACAGCAGATAAAGGTTTTGTGAACACCACATTTCCTAGCAGAGAGGCAAGTTTAGTTCAGCAAGCTCTAAACCACAGCAAGAACAAAGCTCAGCCTGTTCCATTACAACATCATCAGGTTTACTTACTTTAACTGAAGCCAACCAAGAACCTCTCCATCCTAAAGCAGAGGAAACATAAGCCTTTTACTTCAGCCCAGCAGCACTCACAGATCAAATCAACACCCAAGAACAAGCAATGAACCCTCACAGGCCTGAGCCCAACTTCCTTAAATACTCATTCAACGCTATCACAGCTGGTAATCACAGCATTGGGGCTGGGCTGGGTTTGCTTTGGCTTTGCTTTTCTGCCCTTCTCCAGTGTGGTCCTGGTGAGTAGGCCTTGGTCTGTATCTGCTGAAGAGTCTATGTGCTGCTAATGAAAGCTACAGATCTTCCTTCCAGCTGCTAGAGCTTTGACCTTAAAGGGCCCACTTTAAGTGTAAGAGAAGTGTAGAGGCTACATTGGGAGTGCTGGGCTGAAATGCTCCAGGATAGCCAGGTCCCCCCCCAGACAGTGCATGTGAGAAGGTGAAGTGTCCAAGAACAGGCTTTTACAAGAGGCACCAGGCTGCCTGACTTGGCCAAGAGGAAACGCTGAAGACAAGACTATTTCCTAAATCCTACTCCTCTTTGAGGTTTTCTGAAGTGGCTGTTCAGAATACTTCTCTTATGTGGTCACTGTCTTGAATGCAACCTTTAAATAACCTTCCAGAACAGCTAGAGGAGGATTTTTGTTGAGTAACTCCATGCATGCAAGGTGGGAGAGGTTATTTCATTGCCAGTATATCAGGAGATTCAAGGTCTATGATAGAGGGCACTAACCATGCAAAAGCTCAGGTGAGAAGGGTCCTAGCAGTCCCTTTCTCTTCTCAGTTGAAACCGTCCTTAAATATTCCCAATAACTAAGTCAGCTTATGATTCTTATCACATTTAATGTTCCCTAAGGGAAGAAGGTGTGCAGAGGCCTTCATATTTTTAAAATTTTCTTGTAGGGGTTTGAATCTATCTTCTCCTCCGCTGCACTCTGTCCTTCCAACAAGGCTGTGGATGCTCTTTTTCTCCAACCTAAATAATAATGCAGGAAATGGAACAGTGCTTGTCATAAAGAACAAGGGTGGAGACTGAGGGCGCCAGCACGGGGGCTTGTAACTACTTTGGGACACTCTGGAAATCATCGATCCTGTCATATGTTGAATCCAAGTTCAGTGGGACCTCCTCTCTCTCCTGTGGTTTGCACAGGGCCAAATGCAGCAACAAATGTGCCTCGAGCCTGTGGGCTCATCATGCCCCCCAGACAGGAGAGGGTGGGCAAACACCCATTGGCAACACCAAGTAGTTGGTAGAAATCTGATAAGGCTCAGATGTGAGCGAGGCTCACATACTGTCCACACACTCAGCCCCAGCAGGCGTGAAGAACTCCTGGGTGTGCCCTGGTGCACAACTGGGGGACTACAGAGGCATGGCCATGGCCAGGAAGTGGGCAAATGGGTACCCTGATAATCTGCTATATCAGTTGCACATCCAGAGGGCTAGTTAGGTGCCTACACTTCATTTACTGGACCTTGGACCTCAAAGAGCCCTCCAAGCACCAGAGCTGCTCTTGCTGTGGGTATGTTCTACTGCACCTGCATTTCTGCCAGCTGGTGTTAAGTACCTTCCCACTGACTCTGCCCCACATCAGGTGGTCCCATCCAGATGGACATCCCTGGCTGTCAGGTTTGAGACTGTTGGGACACAGAAGCAAATATTTATCTCTGTGTAAAAGAAACTTTAAGTGCCTACCTGTAAGGGAGGCTGCACAGCTGAACATGCCAAACACAAAGAAGCAAACCAGACACCACCCCCCTGCCTCATTTATGGGGGTCCTTCCTCAGCTGGCTTCTGATGTTCTCTACTCTCTGTGTTACAAGGAGCCTGCACATGTATCCAGAAGCTGAAATCTCCAGCAGTGAGGCAGGGCAGTAGCAAAAGGCTGAGCTAACACTTTCCAAAAGAACAAGTAGGGAGGCCAAAGATAAATTAAGTATCAGAAGCAGGGCCTAGAAATGTAATCAAAGCCTGAGGAAGAGTTTGGGAAATGTTGGGGTCAGCAGTGCAAGTGCAGAGCGAAGCTGGAGAGTCCTTGAGCATCTGAGCTCAGCGCCGGGTGCTGCCAGACCAAACTGATGACCAGTCTTTGCCGAGCAGCTCAGGAGGTGCCTAGAACGGAGTGACCTGAAGTAGCTCTTTCTTCACTGTAAAACCATCTGATCAAAAAACTACCAGACATCAGGATTCCCACTTCACCTTGGTATGACGTGCACCAATCCTCTGTAAAACCACTGGCACAGCTCTTGCAACACCGTGTTACTGTGAGGGAGAATCAAAGAGCTGGGAGTGCTCAGGATGAGAAGAGCTGCAAGGTTCACACTCCCCAAATATCAATACATAATTGGCAGTACGTGCATTATTGTATTTCTTTAAGAATATAAATATATAATGAGGATTTCCACCAAGTGGCCATATTTTAATTTATTTACAAAAGAAGTAAGTCAAACCCTGCTGGAATCTCTCCATACAATGGAGTGGACAGTGCATGGATTTCTTGGAAGTGCCACATTCAGAGAAAATTAACACGTCCTTAAAAGCCAGTTTCAAGACAACTCTCTCTCAGACACAAGGTTCTGGCTGTGAAACAGAACATGAGACATGAGGCACCGCGTGACATCAGGTAGCACATTTCTGTTTATTTGCCTTTCTTCAAGAACTCTAACTCACCATCAGGCAAAGGAGTGCATACAAGATGTACAAGAAAAAGATTAAAAGAGACTTCTTTATCACTGTATTCTGTGGCACCAAGGCCCACAGCCTCTGGGGTTTTTTTTGGCTTTTTAGAAGGGTGTGTTTTCCCTCTGGCTGAGGTGTTACAGTTCAGAGAACAACCTGCCGTCTACAGGAATCTCTTGAGAAAATTCGAAGTGAACACAGCTATTTGCTGGGCCGTTTTACTGAATGCTGCCAGCTGCACCACGAGCATTTCACCAGACACTTGTCAGCTTGTGAACCCCCAAGTTTATAGAGGCAATAGGAGGGACAGGGAGAAGTGGTTGGAGTTTCTTTCCCCTCACAGCAGATTCCCGCCTGCTGTAAACTTGTGTTTGTGTACTTCAGCACAGCTGTGATGTCCTGCAACAGAGGTTCTGCCCTAGACATACACAGCTTGCCCACAGTCCAACTCAATGCATTAGTAACTTTCATAATAATATTAAAACCCAAGGTTTGTAGCCCCATGTCCTTCACATGATGCTCTGTCTGTTCACATCCACGTTGTATGCTGAGGAATTGGAACAGCCTCGGCCAAAATCAATAAAAATGCCTTCAGAATCAGAGTCGATCGACTCCAAAATCTGATCCACTATGTTCTCGGGGCTGGAAGAGCGAACTGGAATCAAGGAAGGGTCACTGTCCAGCTCAAAAGACCTACGTGGGTTGTCCATTGAGTGGAAGAGTCCTTTCTGTTGCTCAACTGTGCTGAGTTTGCTAGAGCATTGCACTGACCCGGGGCTGGGCCTCTCCTGGTCTCCTGACAGCGAGCTTTTCGTGGCTGTCATGGAGCTCTTGGAACCGTTGTCCATGATGGTGGTGAGGTTGGAGTACCCCTGTAGCTCCAGGCAGGAGGTCATTTCCGAAACAGAGTGCCTTCGGATGCCTGTTCCGTTGGCAGTCATGCCCTCGGTCTCATACTCAGCTACTGGCGTCAGCAGTGGATTGTTGTAGCTTTTCGATCGCACCACAGGGTTCTTGGCAAGGATGTCACCCGACTTTGAACGCCTGAAGAAACGCTTCTCTGTAAACGGAGAAAGATCCAGAGTAATATATACAGAGTCTCCCATTTTGGTGATACTAATAAATACAAGTGTTCAAAAGAAAACTCAAAGTCTAAATATTCATAAGCTTTTCCTGAATGACAAGAACTTTTTTAAAAGCATACATTTTGCTGGTTTTATAGATCCACGGGATTCAGATTTCCTAGATTTCTTTAGCATATTGAAGACCTCAAACATATCTTTACAAATAATAGCTCAGATGCCCTCATATTCATATAACTTCAGCAGCTGGAGTAAAACAGTAAATACTGTGGGAGACCCGATATACAATTGCAAATACTTTCTTTAGACACAGAAAGGGCAATTCTGTTCTTGTTCAGGCTATAAAAGTCATCACTGATTCACAGAACCACAGAATGTCAGGGATTGGAAGGGACCTTGAAAGACCATCTAGTCCAAGCCCCCTGCCGGAGCAGGAACCTAAACGACATCATGTAGAAAGGTGTGAAATCTAACTTTTCCACCCATCCTGGAAATTCAAGTCTTTTCAAATTTGGGGCACAAGGATTAAGAGAGGCAGCCTGACTAATAATTCTGGAAAAACTGAGATTCAAAGCATCATATGGAGACCAAAGAAGGAAAGAGCACCAAGCCTGTTTGGACATGTTAACTGGAGGGCAGTGCTCACTGGGGAACAGGGCAGCCTTTCTGGGGAACAAACCTGCACCCGATCAATTGGGCAGTGCTGGTACCAAGGCTGCTGTTAACCGAGTGGGCTCTTTCCACAGAACAAGCAGCAGGTGGCAGCAAGGCAGCATGGAGATCAGCCACCGCTGGTGCAGAGCTGGAGGGCTCTCCTGCAGCAGGACCAAAATGATCATCATGCAGACTTTTCGCAGACTTTTTTAAGTGGGGTGAATAATAGGTCTCACTTTTGAAGCTTCCTCCCCGCTGCTCTCACTTTGCCATCCCCATGCAAGGGGCACGGCTTGAGAAAGGAATTGAGTTACACTCTGGAAGTCAACCACAGCCACTTCGTGTAAATTGTCTGCTTTAAATCAGGATGCTCGTGCATGTTCCTTTCCAAACCATGACATTTCCTTTACAACCTGGACATAAATTCTGATCATACGCTGTACTAATAAAAAACTCAGTTTCTGTACTTAAGATGGTATTTTGCAGTTGTTTCTACCTCAGCAGTGAAATCACCTGAGTCAAGTTCACTTTCAGACTTTGTCTTTGTTACGAGTTTGACCTCGCAAATAGAAAAGGTTCCTTCCCTGGGGCTGCCCTGCCACAGGAACTCTGGCTTCTTGGTCACACCAAGGTTTGGCTGGAGGGGAAGGCCAGAAGGGGAAGAAAAGAAGTCAGTGGCCTCACCAGAACCAAGGAAAATATGTCACAGCTTTAAATCATACTACCAGAACAGCTGGGCAGAACCAGATGAATTATTTTAAAAGCAGCAGAGACTTATGCACAGCTTCCTTGGATCCGGGTTCATTGACTACAGTAAGACCTAGCCAGGGGTACTGCCACAGACCCCAGCAAGGGGAAGTGCTCAGTCCACCAAAACCTTCCTATCTTCTTCTAACAACCCACCTCACTGGAGTTTTATTCTCTTTGGGGGCATTTTTTGTGTCCTGATATAAAGAAGCTTGTTTTCAGAAAAATTCAGTTTGGGGCTCCATTTAAATGCTTGTGGCCTTTCAATGGCAAGCAACAAATACAGAGCAGTCATCCTGAACCATTTTCCATAAATAACTGGCCTCCACTTCTTCAGATAAAACAGATTTGTTTCTTAAACACCTACTGCAATAAAACCATTCAGCTTCCAGGGAAAATCAACTACCTTATTGACCATTTCTGACAAGGAAATAGATTAAATTGACTGCACAGAAAACACACAATTGAACTTCTTTTCCCCTCTATTTTTTCTATTCAAGCAGGCCACCACAGTATTTACATTAAAATACTCAGATGCTACCACACTTCCTTTTTGATTTACGCTGTTAGTATCCCCCTTGCATTTTCAATAGATTGAATTATTATGTGGCATATTCAAAAGACCTTCATCTTGTCCAAATCTGGCCTTCACAGAAGTCACTGAATGTTTCAGAGCTCAGAGAATCACAGACAACAAGCTGGAAGGGACTCGAGAAGGTCAGTCAGCCTCTACCACCAGGCAGGAGCATGTTTACCCACCTTGCTCCTTACGTATGCCTACATATGTGACATGTATATAGTGCCTCTAGCAGTGAAGACTCAACAGCTTCCAGAGGCAGTTTATGTGACATTAGAGATTATCCTTTCCATGTAATCTGAATTTCCCTTCCTATGTGTGCTCCACTCTGTTTTTCATACACTCAGTGGGGTGGAGAACAGCTTATTACCTTCTACTCTGCAGAAAGCTTTTACATGTTTCAAAGCTTATCACTTAGTCTTCTCTAAGACAAATTCCTACTCTCTCCCCTTCTTAAACAGCCTTGTAGGATCTTCGTGCACTAAAGAACAGATGCTACTCAGCACTCTAGAAATGACTTCTTGCTTCTTCCTCTCACTGTCTACAAAGCATCCTGTGTTAAAGCTCTCTCATTAAAAGGTAGAATGTAAATGCTAAACACACTCTAGATTTGCATATTTATTAATGAGCACTGTTAGGATGATCTGTTTTCATCTTCTGCTACTGGCAAGTTTCTCTGTGACTTTGCACATTGCAAAGAGTGTGGCCTTAGAAAAGGAACCTGACCACACTGCGTTAGTACCAGCAGTTTCCTCTCCTGTGGGCCCTGGCCCTGTGTGGATGGATCAACGTTTTGGTGAAGTCCTCTGTCCTGTCTCAAATTGAGCTTCTGTTATTCTTACCCAAGATACAGGAAGAGTGCGTGAAGGGTCCATCACTGGAATACAGACCATAGGTGCCCAAGTAAGGAGAAACAACTTTCTGGATCAGGGATTCCAATTTCAAATAATCTTCAGTCACACCTTTCGACTCGTGAACCCCCTGAAAGAGAGAAAATACCCAAGATGAGCACTGTCCCCTCCAACCACAAGCTTCCCTTGCTCACCAGTGCAAGCAGAGAGGCAGCGAGTATTCTCACTAAGTTATAGAGCAAAGGTGGACCAAGATGTGATACCAGTTTGTTACTACAGCTGATTCCTGTCACTGTAAAGCCAAGAGACGTGAGTTGAACCAGAGAGACTCATCATGCAGGCACTGCACACATGCTCAGAAAGCACTTCCAGGACATTTAAATCCAGAAATGCACACCCTGCTTAGTGCAAAGGCACTCAGGGCAGATGGAGGATGTAGTCTGTGAAGATGAATTTAAAACATTCCTGGATTTTTCATTATTGCAATCTTATACTGACTTCCTACATGAACTACCACCAAGTGCTGCACCAGCAGCTGGTTCCACAGGGTGTCACTGCCATCTAAGCAATACCAGCAGGGTTAAGAAAAAGGTGAAACTGCGACTCAGAAATATTAATTCCAGGATATTTTCAACAATAACTATTTATAGTGAAGGTCTGTATATTTATAGTGAAGGTTTGTATCTCTTTCCTCAGCCCCTCCCTGGCACTTGCCATTACCCAGGCAAAAGTCACATTATAACTAGAGCGATAAGCTTCACCCATAGGCAAAATCTGTTGCCCTGAGCTGTTAACTCTGCACTTCCACCCACAAACGGGCTTATGGGGCTGCAGAGGTGACAGGAAAGCCCTGTGGAGCTGCAGTCTCCCTTCCACTGACAGCTGCAGCATGCGTGCTCCTGCACTGTCTGAGCAGAGCCCTGTACACTCGTGTGTAGGATTCCTCTTGCAACCCAAAGTAAATTCACATTTTAGCCTGTTGCTATGTGGCCATCTGTTTGACACATCTCGTTGCAGAATTAAGATTCTAAATGTTATATGTGGCAAGAATTTTGCTTGAATTTACCAGAATTTCAGATTTCACAGTATGTCCCTGAATTATGGTTTGGGATGAAAGCCTCCAGAGAGCAATATGCAGAGCAAATGAATACAATTGCAACACTTCCTTCAGCATGTGAGAGGATCCTGATGTATCACTGCTCAGTGTGATTCACTAACCAGTGTCTGCGGGTGACCACCAGACTGTGACACGTTTGTGAATGACTTACTTCACCCCTTGGCTGCTGCGCTGCCTGAATGCCGCCTGCCGTTACTTAATTAAAGTTTATGAATGACAAACAGATAATGGCCAACAGAGAACAGACAGAATTTGGATTCCAACTCTAAATAATGAATAACAAATCTTTGGAGATGCTATGTCCTGTAAAACTTTGGGAAAGTCACAAATACAAATACAAGGACATATACAGTGAATCTGAAAGCTTGCAGACACCGAAGTAACAGCAGAATGAGCCCATAGATATTCATCCAACTAAAACCAGACAAAAATAACTCAGGAATAATTGAGAAGACTTAGTGAAGGTCCATGTATTATTTCAAAGTCATTGTTGGCCTGTATCAGAGAAAACGCTTCAAACAACAGGAGCAAGGGTCTCAATATTAATCATGTTGAGAACTGCTCCAGGGTTTTCCCTCCTGTCTTGCTGGGATTTATCCATGATCTTTTCAGCCCCCAGAAGGGCACCGTGCCTGCTACCTTACTACATATTCACCACTGCATCAAGCTCACAACCCACTGGCAAAGGTCAGCCAGTGCATTAGGCCATCCGCTCCAGGCTCCCACTCCAATTGCCTCTGGAGCTGGTCTCTTAAATGTGATAGGCTGCCCAAGGAAGTTGTAGATGTCCCCTCCCTGGAAGTGTTCAAGGCCAGGTTGGATGAGGCTTTGAGCAACCTGGTCTAGTGGAAGGTGTCCTTGCTGATGGCAGGGGGGTTGGAACTAGATGATCTTTAAGGTCCCTTCCAATCCAAACCATTCTATGATTCTGTGTAATACTGGTGGTAAAAGCCAGTGATGTCTAGTGTTGCTCATGCCCAGACTTTGTGGTAAGGCTTTATTTTCTTCTCTGCCATTTAAGTCGTTTTGATACTTGCAGAGGAGGGTACCTAAATGAGACCCAGTACCATGCTGCCCACAAATTAACACTTACCTCTAGCAGAACTGTGACACTGTACAAGTGATAAAAGTGTCCTTGCCTGGTGGCATCTTAACACTGTCTGATTTCCTATCGGCCTTACATGCCTGCAAAGTTCCTTTGGTTTCCCTCGTGGTTGTGAATTATCTGTTCTGCCATACACTCCTTCCCTGATGACCACCACTAAAGCCTGAGCTGTATTCTGTGTTGACCACTGACTGCTCTGGCAGGGATACAAGGAAGCTTCCAGCAGCTCTCCTGGGCTGAGCTGAGAGGATGAAGACTTGACCAAGCTCCAGCTGCTGGAACACTTCTCCATCATGAGCCAGGGAGCAGCTGTGCTGGGGCACGATTTGCCTCATCCCCACCACTGCTGCCCTGCAGCTGCTGTGCCTGGAGAGCCCGTCGGCTCACTGTTCCCAAAAAACACTCTCTGCTTTCAAAATCCCAACTCCCTAACCACTTGCATCAGCTTCTTCTTCAATCTTGCCCTCAACCTTCACTCCTGCTCTCCTCAGAGCACTGCTAATCCCCACTCCCCTTTTCACTTAAGCCTCTTTCAGTTCCCACCTTAGAAGTGAAGAGGCCACAAAATGCCACCTGTACAGTGTAAAACCACCCAGTATTAACACCGTCTGTCATTAGTCTCATCCCTCAGCTCCGCGATCATCCATGGGATGCTTTTCAAAACATACTGAAAAGTCATAAAACATCTGGCATCTGCCAGAGCCGTGGTGACTCCTCTTCTGCTCTGCACCTCGGCACAAATGTGCTGAATCCACCTGCAACATCCTCCCTGCATTGGCCACTGTTCCAGGCCTTCCTGCAGGCGCTGGTTGGGACAGTTCCCTCAACCCATTTCCTTGGTGTGGAGCTTCTGTGAGAGCAGGACTGTAACAGGCTGCAGACCACATCCTGAACTTGTAAAAGAGTTTTTATTTTTCCTGCATTTCTTTTTGCTGTGTTATTCAATGACAAACACCCTCCAGGCCTCTATTTAACCAAATACGAGTACACCCCAATATTCACCAAGGATTACCTCAGCTTTCCAAACCTAAACTTTCTGTATGACCTGAGCAACAGCATCACTTATTTATGAATTACCCCAGCCTGAATGGCCCAGAGGAGTGTCTGCAGGCTCAGAGCAAGCTGGGACCACCTCTGCCTGGCTGCAGCCCTTGCCCAGGGGCAGAGCAGCACTGTGTTGCCATCACTGCGTGCCACTCATGAAGCCAAATGTCCCCTGACCCAGAGCCAGCTGGTCCTTGCTGCATCTGTGCCAACATGACATGGCTGGGAAGCGTCCCAACCCCAATGTCTGGGCTGTAGGCTGTCAAAGGTTGGGTCATGGAGTGTAAGGCAGGACCTGCTCCTCTTCATAAGCTTGTAAGCTCATGGCCCAGGAAGAAGGCAGCTGCAGGGAAGGATGGACAACTCCTAGAGCAGATCACCTTCAGCAGGCCAGGGGAAGCGTCTGCTTTGCTTTAGCTGCCAGCCCCTCGGGTGCAGTTAAACTCTCAACCAAAGGTTTCCACCCCATCCATTGTGCCACATGCAAAATCACCTGTTTGTGAGTCACCAAATTCAGTGGGAATGCACTTCTGGTGGAAGTTTAGGATGGAGCAAAGTATGGTTATAAAGGCTTCCTCTAGCTGTATGTACAATATAGACAGATATACCTGTATAGACATCTATAGACCTATCTACATAGATAGCCAGACATACTTAAAGATACAGGAAGCTCTTTTTAGACTCTTTCCCAAATTTGTAAGTGATGGTGCTTACAAAGGCAAAGTTAGCTTTAAAGCAAAGCAAACTTGGGATCGTTATTCATGTCACAATAGTTTCTGAAAAACTGATGGCAGGACTTAAAAGTCACCAATAAAATAATAAAAAAGGTATTTGCCTGTTATTTTGGCAACTCGTGGTTCTTCTTGTACTTACTGCTTACTAGTTTGGTCTGTCACTACATAGCAATAAAACAAAAGTTGTATCGAGCAGGCTGGCTGCTTAGCTTGCAGGAAGCTACGTTGTAATTTGGAGGAAAAAAGAAAACTTGGAGCATTATTAGAAAACCAGAGACTCTACCCTTACCTTTAATACAATATTTGCTCTGCAGACATGCAAAAACTTACTTTAAAAGATAACCATGACCTTTCATGAACCCAATTTCATTTTAGCAGGACAGTTTCATGTTTCTCTGCAAGTGTGAGATGTATCTATTAAATTCCTTTTAAAGGCCTTGACTGATTTAGTTATTTCTCAATTGAGGGCCAAAATAGCTCGATATCAAATAGCTGCAAGTACCTGAGTACTTTTGGAACAGTGTAGCTGCTGGATCAAATCCTCATCTTGTTTACACTCCTCTGAAATGCAACAACAGTCACTTCATTATCTTTGGAAGGACTGTAATGTAATATTGTGACAAGAGTCTGCCTTACTCTCCAGACATGGATAATGGGGATTTGAGCACTGAGTATGTGAATACCATTGCAAATAGGAAAGGTCTATACTCAGCATTGAGAACAGAGACATGTAACACCGTATCCAAGTCCCCGGCTTCACTAACCCGTAATTAAAACATTTAGAAACAGGGAATTGTAGGTAATAGCTCAGAAGCATTAAAAGGACCCTATGCACCGCTGGTTTTGATATGTAAATCTGTAAGCACTCCCAGAAAGGCGACACACCCTAAAGACTACGGGTTGTTGGGGTAGCTACTTTATGAAGTTACAGCTCCATC
>NW_010341004.1:49520-58695 GCF_000700745.2 Antrostomus carolinensis
TGCTGAACCACGGCAGCAGGATCCTGGCTGCTGCCCTCATATGTTGCTGGAACGAAACATTCCTTGTGTTTGCAAACAAAACCCCTGAGTCGAAACCATAAGTCATTCCAGTAAGAAAGGACGCACTGAACCGCCCAGGTTTCCATTCCTGTTAATTCTGTAAGTTAACCACAAACTCCTACTGAGTTTCTAAAGGGCACAAGGGCTTCTTACGAAAGCACAGAGGAAAGCGTAGATTCACCTTTTGGCACTGTGAATAAGCCCAATAAACCAGCACAGTGGTGCTAAAGTGGAGGCCTCTCCAGGCAGGGATTTAAGGACTTGAGGAGCCCTTCTCAAACAACCCAAGGCTGAGGTTATTACTTGAACCTTTTCCATGCTGTACAACAAAGATGGATTGCTTTGAAGATTTTTTTAATGAACGTATGTTTTAACAAAAAATACCACTAAGCTATTATCAACACTGTACCTAAGCACAGGTTTAGACTTGCAAAGCTGATAGAAACTTAAACTGTAATCTGGTAACATTTGCTACAATTTTTCTTAAAATAAAAAAAAACAAACAACGTATCAAATGTCCTTGCTTTATTTTACCAAGGCAATGAAATAACCACAATCATAATTTTTTATTTCTATAGCCTTTTGTATTAATTTTTAACACCCTGTTCTTCTCTTCATTGGCAGGGAACAGTGATAATGGCAGGCAGGCGGGCAGACCTGCCATGGAAACAATTCAGTGTAGCAAGAGGCAAGGCTGCCTGCAGCCCCTGTCCCCGTGCAACAGGCCGGCATCGCTGCAGACACCCTGAGGCTCTGGCTCCGTCTTTTTATCCATCACCATTATTGAAATCCTTTAATTTTTGGTAAAAACAAACACCTAAAATATAACTGGATAGTATCAGCACTTCCAAACGAATGCTCTGAAATGACCACAAACCTGGCTGCACCAAGCCCAGCCCATCGGGCAGGCGTTCAGGCTGTGAGCTGCAAAGGAGCCCAGAAATTAATCATCCACTTCCCACCACCTTTCACCTGGTGTTGGCTACTTCACTTCCTCGGGCTCTGGTAAAAACCCAGACATGAAGCAATCCCCAAAGACAGTCACAGTCACAAAAAACTATTTAGGCTGCTTATGGTCTGGCACGTCTCTTTAGACAGCCCGGCTAAATTAGGACGCAGAGTTTCAGGCTTCTCACATTCTGGGAGCAGATGTAGCACATCTTATAGAAAAGACCTGGCTCATGAAACCCTTGCATATGGCAGAAAGGGAGATGGGTTTGGGTACCTTTTGCTGCTTATGCCTCTTGCTTCTCAACCCAAAAACTGGATGTGAAGCTGCCCATGTCCTTTTTACGTGTATGAGGGAGCCAAGAGGTGGCAAAAACTGGTGGCAAATCCCCACTGCTAGTAGCCTGCCCAGGGAGACCAGTAGTGAAATACAGCCCGAGGAGCAGAGATTGCTCCTGGGCCACGGAGCAGGCTGCATCAGTTTCTGCCCCATGGCTCTGGGAACTGCAGCCTGCTCACAAGTGCTTGCTAGCACAGCACCAAGTAGAACAAAGATTAAATTTTCTTCTCAGGTACTCCTGGTGGGCAGAGCAGCCACCAGCAGAAGAATAGTATATTCACTGCTTCATCCAACTGTCTTGAGAGCTTGGGAAGCAGTGGGCTACATGGACTGAAAAATGATTGACCCTAAAAATCCTGCAATGTATCGCTCTCTTCATGGCAGGGGAGGCACCAGCCCCAGGAACTGAGCACATAAATCACAACAGTTGGAGACAGCAGAGCTACAGCTAAAGCTGTCACATCCTCTGGCTCTCAGGCACACCTCAAGGGGATGTCTCATGCATGCCAAGAGGCCAGAAATAAACCTAGCTGCTGGCTGTTCTTTTTACTACCCGGCTGCTTTTCATTGATGCTTGGCTCATGTTATTCCACTTCGGTGTCTTAGCTGGATGTCCACGTGGCCATCACTGACTCCTTTCATGTTAACCCTTTGCTTCATCCCCTTGCTACCTGCTGCTTCCTAATACCCCACATCCCTCTTGATCTCCTGCTCCTTGAGCAGGCCCCTTGTCACCTGCTGAGCTCCTCCTCTGAATGAACCTCGCTGTATTCATCTTTACAACAGGCTGCTTCAGTTCTGGCTGGACAACTGCAAGTTGCCCCAGGTAACTCCTCACTCATCTCCGTCTGAAAACAATCATAAACCACTGCTGAACACCAAACTGCTTTAACTGACCAGCAGCAACTTAAGTGTTCTGCTGAGTAGTTAAAAAAGGTCATAGGTCCTCTACAGTTTCCAGTTCTGACTAACAGCACCCACCACTAGTAACGTCTAGAAATGGCAGTTATCACTCAGATGCTGTTCACTTCCCTCTTCAGTACAGAGTGTTATAGGACCATTTAACTAATAAATTATACATGAAAAGACAGCTCCAGTGTCTAAGTGCACCCTAACGACTGGACATAAATGGTGGGAACTACTTCATGCCCACCTGCAACCGTAGATGTGCTGAATTATACATCAGTCATTGATTAAATGATGTAGCACTCAACTTCAGCTTTAATGCTTCAGCTAGGAGCACGTTTACATGAGTAAGTATTGGGGCAGGAGACTGCCTCCTGTTTCAGTTGACAAATGGATGGATAGATTTTAAATGAAAAGTAAAATAGAACAAAATTAAAATAAAATACAAAAAAAAAATTAAATCTGTCTTCCCCCAGGTCTGCTCCCCAAGGCCAGCACCCTGCCAGGAGCAGACATGGCATCGAGGGAGGCACAGCAGGTCTTGGTTCTTGATGTGGGAGCAGCTCTACCACAGGGAACACCAAGCAGGAACAGGCGTGAGTCAGATCCAGGGTTACCAACTTCTGGACTCAAGAAAGAAAGAAGGAGAAGCTAGACTTCTAGATTATTGAATGGAGTTATTTCAGAAATCATTACTCTTGTTGACTTGATGGCCCAGAAGAGCAAAGTCCTCTGCCCACAGGACACGAAGCAGCTGTTTACAGCTCAGCTCATGGCCAAATAACACACCCTGAGCCTCGGTCTGCTGGGGCATCCCTAACAGCTGGCCTGCACCCTGGTCTGCCAGCAAAAAGGCAAGACCTGCTGCTGAAGCAGTCCTGACCTGGTGCTACACGAAACGAAATGTGCTGCAGGAAGCATTTAGAGAGTCAAGCCCAAAGCCAAAATGAGGTCCTGGCCTCATGTCCTGCCCTGTCTTAACTACACAGAAAAACAGCTACAAAATGTAACTATTTTCTGCTTAAAAGCAGCAGATTCTGAGGAGGAAAGAAAAACATTAAGAAATGCATTTCCTTCTTTAACTAGCAATGTATCATATCAATATGATAGAGAGAAACACACATGCAGTGGTGATAATCTGACAAATACTCAGCAATAATAGTTGCCCAACTACTCCCTGGGAAAACTGAAATTAAAAGTCACAAGACATACCACAAGGCAGACACAGAATAATATCTGTAGTGAAAACACACATTACTCAGCAACACTGCTGGTGGAGAATTGATAAGGGCGTGCAGGCTGCAGTGCACACCGTGGTAACCACATAAACAGCAAGATCTGCTTCTTATTTTAGACAAAGCAACAGCAGCAGCTTGTTTGTAAGAGATTTGGAAAGCAGTGCCCTGTCAGGCCATTGTTACTTGTCACCCCGCTTTGGCACACGTAACACCTTTCCTTGCACCATGCCTGCCCTTCAGAAACTCGAGCACAGAGAGCAACCTGGACTCAGAGCAGGCGTGAAATCACTGCAGGGAGGAACTGGGGAGAAACGGGCCACCAGTCCTTGCCACGTGCACAGCGTGTGCTCCCAGGCATGCTATCCTCCTTTGAATAGACACATGCACACACTTAGTGTCACCTAACAGAATCTAATTTTTACTGGTCTTGCAGTGCTCACACACAAACCTACGGCAGTGAAGTCACATTACAGTTTACATGGCTGAGAAGAGGCTTGAGGAGTGGTCCCCAGGTGCGCAGAATATTTGTTTTCTTTACAGCACTGTGACACTTTTACTGACCAAGCCCACCCAGCTTTGGAGGAGACCACAGTGGCTCCTGGAGCAGCAACTGCTGCCCAAACAGCTGAAGATGTCCTTCTACACACAGCTATTCAGAGCTGCAGCTCTTACTGCAACACGGAGCATCATCACGGGAGCCTCCTGCTCACGTTTCCTCCCTCTCCAGCTGATGTGCACAACACTATGGAAAAACTCAAATATCTTGTTCCTATACCCCCTGCAAGACCTCCCAAGGCTCCAACACAAAATCAAGAAGCACAAGCAGGTGGAGATATTGGGTTCCCTCAACCACTCACTTTGCTCCCTGGGAGTCAGCCCTGCAGAGCGAATCCCCCAGGATTATACAAATTGAATTACATCTGTGGAGCAGCATCTGCCCTCCATATGCACATGGAGTAAATGCAAGCCCATAAGTAAACTCATGCAACTATCAGACGTGGTAACGGATTCTTCTCAGCTTTTGCAATCATGACACCAAGGGCAACACACTGCACAGAATCAGCTGTGCAGTGTCAAACCAAAAGTTAACTAAATTCAACATTTTCTTCCTAATACTGATAGCACGAGAAGTGCACGGACGAGAAGAGGAAACAGGGCACACTCAGTGTGGGCTTTCCTGTAGAATACAATGGTGCTTCTGGCAAACAGCAATGTAAAAACATGCTGCATGGGCTCTGCAGTAGCCCTTCAGCATTAGCAGTCTGTGCTAGAAATTATTTAACCAGCAAGATGAAGATGGTCAATAATTGATAGGATAACTAATTTCTAGAAATAATCAACCAGCCTAACTACTGAGTTCTCTGAACAGGGGAGAGGATGGATTCCACTGATACTTCCACTAAGTGCTCTTCTTGTGTAGTTGCAGCTTTCTTGTTTAGGAGGTGAGTGAGTGCAATGCTGAACCCTTCTGCTGTCCAACAGAGAAGGACAGCACTGTTGGCAACAATTATACAGCTTAACTCTGAACATTAATTGCACTTAAGTAGAACTATGGTGAGTGACATCAGCTGGCAGTCCAGCTCAAGCCAGCAAGGGTGAAAACAGGTAAGACATGGAGAGAGTGATGAATTTTTTCACTTGGCTTGATTAAATCCTGAATCACAGGGGGTTGGAAGTGACCTCTGGAGGTCATCTGGTCCAATGCTCAAGCAGAGCTACCTAGAGCCAGCTGCCAGGACCATGTCCAGATTGCTTCTGAATGTCTCCAAGGAGGGAGATTCCACCGCCTCTCTGGGCAATTTGTGCCCATGCTCAGTCACCCTCACAGAAAAACAGAGTTTCCTTATGTCCAGACAGACTCTCCCATGTTTCAGTTTGTGCCCATCACTTCTGGTCCTGTCACTGAGCACCACTGGAAAGAGCCTGGCTTCAGCTTCTTTATATTCCCCCTTCAGGTATTTATAAACATTGATAAGATGTCCCTGAGCCTTCTCTTCTCCAGGCTAAACAGTCCCAGCTTTCTCAGCCTTTCCTCAAATGAAGATGCTCCTGTCCTTTTATCATCTTCATGGTCCTTTGTTGGACTCTTTACAGTATGTCCACGTCTCTGTTGTACTGAGGAGCCCAGAACTGGACAGAGCACTCCAGGTGTGTCCTCACAAGTGCTGAGTAGAGGGGACAGATCACCTCCCTGGACCTGCTGACAATACTTTGTCTAATACAGACCCAGATAGTACTAGCCACCTTTGCAGCAAAGGCAAGCTGCTGGCTTATGTTCTTCTACTAGCTTCAGTGTGGCCCAGCATTTCTGGAGGACTGTCCACTCAAGAGCTTGAAGTCCCATAAAAACGTTGAGTTAAACTCTGGGAGCTCACTAAAAGGGACTACGAGATCAATTGATCCATTTTGAAGTGACATCTGGGTAAAAAGAAACGCCCTGCATCAAACTAACTGGGAGCAGAAAGGGGTCAAGGACTGGGAGTTTAATTTTCCTGCTCCCACTTCTGGCCCACTTGTCTGCGTTTGCTGGGACAGAAAATTACAGGTACTTCCTCCTGAGTTACCCTGATGATTCATGCCACTTTCATCCCAAGCAGACAACCCAGACATTTTTTAGCCTTTATGAAACAGACTCAAAACAGAATCAAAACTGCTTCAAGCAGGGACTACATTTTGCTTTGTCCAAGCCTATGTTGACTAAGCTGAACCTGACCTACTTGAACTAAGCGTGCCCTCTTCTCCCTGGGGATTTCTCTGCAGCAGTCCAAAGGCAGAGCGAGAAAATGTGCCTGGGCTGGCTGGAAATGGAGGACCCACGTTTGCAGACTGGAACAGGCTGGAAGAAAGCAGTTTCTCCTCTTGTAAGGATACCTCAGCTTGGTGGAGAGGGCTCAGAATTCACAATGGACTCATTTTCAGTAAGCCTCTAAGACTATGCTATGTGTGTTCACACACAGGTGTATCTCATAGCGGGAGGAACTGTGAAAAGTAGGACTTGTACACCAAATTCTCAACTGCTTTAAGTCAGAATAACCCGTTAGGTTAATAATTTTGCACTGGTTTACAATGACTCGTGGCCGTGCCCTATGCACTACGTGTCCATTCTTAGGCACTGGTGTCCTCTCTGTATCTGCTGGACAGACGCAGCTGCTCAATTCACGGCTGCACAGTTATGAGCCCCCAGCATTGTTCCCTCACATTTTCCCTCACTTTGTTTTATCGTAAGCCATGGGCATATTGGCAAAGCCTAGAACGTTTCAAGGGTTAAATCATCTCTTGTCTCATCTCTGCCTCTTGATTTTCTCATAGCAACAGCGGTCGCGGGAGGGAGAGGCAGAGAGGCTTGCCAGTGCCGTATTGAGAGAAGTCAGCACTTCAGATCCCTGTGACTGCCTCAGAAATAAAGATCTTGTCATACTCACTTTAATCTCCAGCAAGTGCCAAGTTATGTCAACGTCAGCATGAAAAACTGCTCTGTCTCTCTCTTCCTTTCATTGGTGGCACTGAGACACAGACAAAAGATAAGGAAGACAAAATACCCAGACACAGTTTGTGTTCAGCTGGTGAGAGTTTTTCAAATGGCTTGGCTGCAGAAAGGTAGCAACAGGATTTTATTTTCCAGAAAGGATCAAACACTAAGAACAGGCTAGTCTTCCCCTGACCCACAGAAATCTAATGTATTATTTTTCTTTAAACTGTTTTTAAACATTTCATATGAGACTACAAAAGACAAAGCAGAAGATGAAGACCGAAGATAAATAAAAGATATGAAATGATTAGAATTACGGAAGTTACTTTGAGGCTTTAAATACAGTGCTTAGGACCCTGCAGAAGCTGAAAAGCCAGTTTGCTAATGAAGATTCACCAAAAATAATGGTGAATGGTAGGCATTTCTGCCTTTCATGGTTTTAGGGCTAGAGGTTGTCTGATTCCTTGGCTAAGTGATTCTCCTGGGCACAGATGAGAGCTGCAATCATCTCAGTCAAATAAGTTAATGTGACTTTGAAACAACCCACCAAATGAATCTGTGCAGAGGTGAGTGTCACTGAAGAGCTGTTTATGGAATCAATTTGAGCTGGAGTTAGTTTATCTGCATTTACAAACGCTCTGGCACTGCCACATTACGCTCACTGGCAAACACACACGTGCACAGAGGTGCATGTGCAGCCCCCTGCAGAGATCACCCTGCGAGGTACCAAATAATTGGATGTGATGTTTAACATCCAAGAGAATAAAGCTTCTCATCTCTTTTTAGGCTCCCTCCTGAAGTTCTTTCTGATCTATACACATTAAGCTCATCTAACCTTGCTGGGGAATTGATGACTCTTAACTCTGAACATTCAAGTCTTTTATCTAGTCTTGGCTCTGACTGTTTTCTCACTTAACATTTATTACGAGAAAATCCATCCTGCATTTATTTTCAGGTGGGTATTCAAAACAGAAAAAAGGATGGCAGAGCCCTCCTTTGGTGCATCCAGGCTCTTTTGAAGAGACATCCAAGAAACGCTTCTGAAGAGCTGCAAACATTAACTTGACTGCTGTTACCTACTTGTGAGGATTTCTGATAGCGCCTTTCACAGCCACACTCCCCTTATAAATCATTAATGAACATTCATCCTTCACCGTCCTCCATGCTGCTTCAGCCTTTGCAGGTGACTGGATCTACTCCACAAATTTTCTTCTTTTCTGAAATACACTTGAATAGAAACTGATGGGGATTTCACAGAATGTCAGGGATTGGAAGGGACCTCGAAAGATCATCTAGTCCAATCCCCCTGCTGGAGCAGGAACCTAAATGAGATCACACAGGAAGGCGTCCAGGTGGGTCTTGAATGTCTCCAGAGAAGGAGACTCCACAACCTCCCTGGGCAGCCTGTCCCAGTGCTCTGTCACCCTCACCGTAAAGTTTCTTCTCAAGTTTAAGTGGAACCTCCTGTGTTCCAGCTCACACCCATTGCCCCTTGTCCTACCATTGGGCATCACTGAGAAGAGTGATGATCACACTGCTAAATATATAACCATATTCTAGAACTTTTCAAACAAAACCACTGCCCAATTCCTCCTCTAGCATACGCAGGCTTTAGCAGAGCTGCATGAGCTTCACACTGCCTGATGTCTGTCCACATGCAATTCAGATGTTTTGAGAAGCAATGGAAACATCCCAGTGATTCTGCCAAGGCTTTGCTCTTTTCAATCAAAGAAGGGAACCACAAAAAAGGCTCATGAGTGAGACAGGACGAATGAGGGATTTTTTTTTTTTTGTTGGACCTCAACAGGCAACCTACAACCAGAGGACAAGGACCACATTGCTCTAAGTCTCCAGAGGACATCTGGACCACTAAGGTCAACATTATTTGCCATAAAATAACTTCTAGTATGTTTGGCTCCTTGTATTCCCCAGTTTTCTGGTCTAGATACATTTATAGTCTCTTGCATTAGGCTGCATGATGTTTAATGCAGAGACCACATTCACACCGTGTTTATACAGTGCCCACTGCATGGAGGCTCTTGTCTACCCAGGCCAGCAAAAAAGGAGGCTCAGAGATACACAGCAGACAGGAAGAGAAGCAGCTGACAGCTTGTAGGTGCTCAAGGAGAAGACATTTAACTGGGTTTGTGAGAGCCACTCTGAGGGTAACAGCCGTATTTTGCAAGACGCCTTTCTGACAGATTTCAGCCAGGC
>NW_010341004.1:58727-59597 GCF_000700745.2 Antrostomus carolinensis
CTGTCTGGCCAGTGTCTGCTTGATTGCAGGACACCTGCTTTTTGTTTTGTGTTTGGATCAAAGAGCACTAAACAGCAACCTCCTCCCTAAGGGCTTCAAACCACAGGTCTCTGGATCCATCCTGAAGAGCACACCAGTTGGGAGCAGTCCCCTCCCCACAGCCCTGGCTTGCCCCCCCACAGCTCCCACCCTCTTTCTGATGGGTGGTCGCTTCTCAGCAAACCCCGGTGCCACAGACAGCTGGTTGACAGCCAGCAAAGCCACCACATGCTGGGGACGCTCTGCACAGCTGCCCCGATGCCCGACTCGCGGGCACAGCCGGTCACATCATTGCCACCTTGTGCTGCACAAGTTTTGCTGCAACCTGGCAGCGCACTGGAAACAACCAAAGGTGCCCAACAGGTATCGATTTAAATCGTAGAATCCTGCTCTATCACATGATTAACTGTTTACCTTTTAATTGCCTGTAATAATTGGGTAGTGGCAAGTTAATGAATTTCACAATACCTGTCACGTATCACCGTGCCACACAGTTGTTTTTTCTCCAGGCACAGAAGAGCGAAGGGTAAGACCGTGAAATTACTCATAATAGACAATTAACCCTGTCCACTCACCGTGGGAGAAAGGATGCCTCCGAGAGACTCGTTCACTCCCTCCCCCATCTTTTGCAGACAGCAATGCACAGCTTTTTTATTGCCTTTTGTTTTTTAAAAAAAGAAATACACTGCAAAGCAGTTGTCCTCTGCACAAGTCCCTGTGCCATCAGCCTGGTACATGCTGTCCCCATGGCTTTGGTGCAAGCAACCACAAACCTGGAGAGGAGAGGCTTGGGGACAGGGGTCGGGTGGCATTGCAGAGCAGGAGCTTCCA
>NW_010341004.1:59634-61164 GCF_000700745.2 Antrostomus carolinensis
AAGTTAGGACATTTTATATAATTTGTTTTAATCACCCTATTGGCTTCAAAGGAAACACATCTTCCCCTAAGAATAAAATTCGGTAGCATAGGCAGAGAAAGAGGCAAACACCAAAACCTCAGGAGAATCTCTCCTGATGGAGAGCCATCAGCTAGCTGCCACAGTCGCTTCCAAACAATTAATACAGGAAACTATTTGTTTCGCTTCTCTAATTGTAGGGGACTTTTCCACCAAGCTGCCATTCACGTTGGTGTGGGCAAACTGCTCCATGTTTGCTGCCAGGGGACACCCCCTTTCTAGGGCAAAGAGCGCTCAGCGTGCCCCCATATGTCCCCAAACCAAATGGTCAGTTGGTTGCCTGCCAGAGACCACAGCTCTCCATAACTCACTCAGGTCACTGCTGCCTCCAGGAGGACTCAGCAGCTCGGGCATCACTGAGATGCTTATCAGTCACCCCAAGAGTCACGGCCACCTCACGGGTCTGGCACAGGCAGCTCCCCGCTGCTGTGAGTCCTGGCGTTCTGCAACCAGCTGCTACTGAGTCTCAACCCCATTTATGAGACAATCAAAGACAGAAAACAGAGCAGAGAAAGAGCTGCCCGCAAGGATGAGCTTCCAGCTGTCCTCCAGGTGACTAACATGCTGCCAGCTACTTCCCTCTCTGCCTTCCTCCCTTCTGCCCTCTGGGAAAAGAAGATCAGGCTGGGGGAGGAAAAGAGTCAGAAGGGAAGGTAAAAGGTGACAAAGCATCTCCCAGATGATGGGAGAAGCAGCTGTGCTACCAGCATACACCAGTGTTCAAAATCCAGCGTGCTGCAGCATCATGCAGCCCCGCATCTGCCGCAGGAACGGCTCAAGGAGCAGGAGGAGAACAGGCACACGGGCTGCCTCTGAAATCTCCTGGTGGAAAGCTGCTCTGCCAGCCCTGTGCGCAGCCAGAAAGCTGAAGGGCTGAGAAGGCAGGAGCACGGGGGCACCTGCGCAGGGACTGACCTACCTCAGCCGCTCCGCACGAGCTGCAGCTCAGGACAGATCTGACTGGAAACTGATGGGGGCTTCCCAGAATCACAGAATGTCAGGGATTGGAAGGGACCTCGAAAGATCATCCAGTCCAATCCCCCTGCCGGAGCAGGAACCTAAATGAGATCACACAGGAAGGTGTCCAGGTGGGTCTTGAATGTCTCCAGAGGAGGAGACTCCACAGACTTGTCTCTGAAAACCACAGGGAAGCCTACGTCTGCCAGGCTACCAAACAACCCTGTGTGGTCTTTCTGCTGGAAACGTGACTTTTGCTGTTGTCCTGGTTTCGGCTGGGACAGAGTGAATTTTCTTCCTTGTAGCTGGTATAATACAGTGTTTGGGATTTAGGATGAGAAGAATGTTGGTAACACACTGGTATTTTAGTTGTTGCTGAGCAGTGCTTGCACGGAGTCATGGACCTGTCAGCTTCTCACCCCACCCCACCAGTGAGGAGGCTGGGGGTGCACAAGAAGCTGGGAGGGGACACAGCTGGGACAGCTGACCCCAACT
>NW_010341004.1:61291-81300 GCF_000700745.2 Antrostomus carolinensis
AAGAAAAAGGAAAAGGGAAGATGTTTGGAGTGATGGAATTTGTCATCCCAAGTAACCATTAGATGTGATGGAGCCCTGATGTCCTGGAGACGGCTGAACACCTGCCCGCCCATGGGACTCAGTGAGTGAATTCCTTGTTTTGCTGACACACGTGGCTTTCGCTTTACCTGTTAAATGGTCTTTATCTCAACCCATGGGTTTTCTCACTTTTACCCTCCTGATTCTCTTCCCCATCCCACCGGGGAGGAGTGAGTGAGTGGCTGTGTAGTACTTAGTTGCCAGCTGGGGTTAAACCATGGCAGTCATCCTTCTCATGAGTGGGGCCAGGTGAATCCCAGCAGTGCAGAGCAGGAGATCCTGCACCAGCGACCCCACCACAGCATCGGCTGACCTTGCTACCTGCATGGAAACACCTCAGTCACAGAAAGCAAACAGTCCTGTCCCTTTGTGCCGGGTGCCACCACTGCTGTAGCTGGCAGATCCCACCCATGGTGACAGTAGCACCTGGGACAGCTCTCAGGTCTGAGGTCAGCCACAGCAGCGGAGAAGTGACTACCATCTCTTGGGGACGCCCACTGTAGAGCCCTGGGTAATTCACTAGATGATCTGTAAGGTCCCTTCCAACCTGCACCACTCTACGATTCTGTGATTCCCCAGTGCCTCTGTCTACCTGGGGACATCCAGGAAAGTGAAGAAATACTCACTAAATCAAGAACAGAAAGCTGTTTAGATAACTTGTGCTTAGGCCTGCAATGCAGAATTTAAGTGTCATTAATTTAACTTGCCTCCCTCCCTAGCCCTTCAATTCTCTGAATGAGTGTCCATAGAGTTTTAATGAGGTTTAATTAATCTTCTTTAAAAGGTAGCTTAGATTAACTTCCTTATGTTCCTCCTGTAGACAACCCGTGAATTACAGTATTAAAGCACTCTGCCTCAAAGGATTCTTGCACTGTGGGAACATTTCCTGCTCAGGGTTGTTCAATAGTCAAAATTTCAATACTATCTTTTATGCCAGTTTCAGTCTATTGGCCCAAATGGGTCCACAAAAGACGTTTGTACAAACTAATGCAATTAGTTAAAACCTTCTCCCTCTTACTTGATAAAATTACAGGGTCCACAGGGACATTCTAATTCAAGTTAAGAATGATTTCACTGATTTAACTCTATTTTGTTAAGGATTAAGGATTTGCCTACCAATGAACTTGTACTGGTTTTAATACGCTGGTTTCAGGGGCAATGGGTGTAAGCTGGAACACAGGAGGTTCCGCTTAAACTTCAGAAGAAACTTCTTTACAGTGAGGGTGATGGAGCACTGGAACAGGCTGGAGTCTCCTTCTCTGGAGACATTCAAAACCCACCTGGATGCCTTTCTGTGTGATCTCATTTAGGTTCCTGCTCTGGCAGGGGGTTGGACTAGATGATCTTTTGAGGTCCCTTCCAATCCCTGACATTCTGTGATTCATTAATGAAGGCAAACTCCAGGAGACTGACACATATTTTAGTAAGGACCACCTGGTTGAGTTGAGGTTAAACATGTACCTAACTCACTTGAGCTGAAACAACTGACACTCAGCTTGCACAAGGACATTATTGTGGCTAAGGCAGCCTCGGCTGCCTTGTGCAGCAGCTACACCGTAGCTCCGTGCACACCCACTCTGGCCCCAAGGTGAGCGTTGGGTAACTTGAAGGAGGACAAGTAAGCACTTCTCACCTACCACTGTGCCAGGCAGCACATGGGCAGTAACTGCAGAGGACCTGATGGACCTAACGACATAAGTCAGGGCACTGCAGACAACTGCTGTGGCATTAGACCGATTCCATCGGAAGCCATACCTCTGGTTAACTCACTGGTGTCCTTCACAGAGGTGACATCATACTTAATGTGAGGTGCTCTGAAAATGCACTATGAGCATATGCCCAAAGGGAGTTTGCACAATGCAAACTGCCTCCAGAACAGGTGTGTTTAATTGGCACGGACATGACTGTGGTCACGTTCCCCTGAAGATCACCATTCTGTTAAAAGGAGGAACAAGACACACATTTGAATTACTGGGCCATGGTGTTAATGAAAGAGGCTCATACATAACAAAGCAAAACAACTACAACATTTTATGTTGCTTTCCTGTTTTGCCACTGCTTAAGGTTACAGAAGTGGCAACATCGTGTTGAGTGCTAGTTTTGGAAAGTATTCTATTTCAAAATTACATCTGTTCTTTTCATACGGCAATAGACTTCCTTTGGCCTTAGTTACAAAGAGGGTCCACTTGAGCACTGATCTTTCAAGGTCCATGGTGCAGAAACGCTGCCTGCACCAAGTTACTATTGAACAAGCCCCCCGGCAGCCAGGCTTACAGAACAGTTAACAGCAACCACGCTCGCTCTCCTGATCTCTGCCCCTAGAGAAAACACACTCGTGGTGAGCTGTGAAGTGCCAGGGGGGAACAGCTGAAAACACTGTAGAAGGAAAATGCCTCTGATATGATTTCCCTCCTTAACTATAAGCCTACAGCTCGTACATGGAAAAGGGAGAGCCACCGACTGTCCCTGACTCGTGTCCTTACCACGTACACCAATGCCCCTTCTGCATCAGGGGAGTTGCTCTTGCCTGACAGACACACAAGCAAGCGAAGGTGGTACTTTGGCTAGTACCACTCCTCACTAGCAAAAAGGTCACAGTTTTCTTTCAAAAGGATCTTTTTCCTCCAATAAATGAATGCTATGCCTTGTTAAAAATGATGGCAATATAAATTCATTCCAGGATCACAATCCCATGTCAGTTTAACTACTGCAAATTGCACCTGCTGATAGAGACAATAGATAAGGCAGGATAAGACAGAGGATATTGCTTAGACGTGAGCATTGTTTCTACAAAACACTCAGAGGTGCAAATCTTGAGGGTCAGATTCTCAGTTTCATGGAAGTCAATACAAAGCCATGGAGGACTCTTCCCTTCGTGTCAGGCACTGTCCTGGCTTTAAGATTTCTTACCTGTCTCCTTAAGAGCCTACGGGGCTGATGGAAACGACACAGACAAACCACCCTTTCACCATCAAGGAAGAAAACACATTTTTGCACAACTCAGGGAAGCACAGGCTTTTGATATGGTGATTTATATTTAAATAGGGTCTACAATACATTTATATATTTCTTAGTTTCTAATTTTTGTGTTTTATAAACCAGGAACTCGGAAAAAGGTAAAGAGAAATTAAAAGCATGTTGAAACCTCACACCAATGCCACTTTGTTCACTTCAGGTCTAAGAGACTTAGATAACCTCTCAAAAGCAACCACCGAATTTGAAACCCTCTGGCCACAAAGAATTAACCCTGGTTGTCTCACACTGCAGAGTTACAGCACATCTGTTGTTCCACAGGCAGGACCCTGCAGTTTCGCGATAGCAAAGGGTATTTTGTTTCTAAGCACTCTGCTGTCTTTGGTTTGCTGTGTGGCTGCTGAGATGGAAAAGGAGCTCTCTCTGCACTTGCTCTCAGTTCTTGCAATGAGCTTTTCCACCCCTTTAAAGTGCAAGGAGCTGAATCTACATTTATGGACTTTCCAGCGATAACAAATAGGTCCCACCAGGCGATCTTATGTATTTACTTTGTCCTGCTTTACAGAGAAAGACAACAGGCAAGGGAGTTCAGATGAAGCTCAGAGAAGCCAAAAAGGAAACCACAGGTTTTATTTTTCTCTTCAGAGCTTATGTTTAGTGAGGCCTCATCCCTCAGAACAAGAGATATTGTGCTGTGCTTTTCTAGGGTTTTTAAATACCTCAGGTCACCCAGAATGATCCTGTGAACTCAAATATTCCTGATGTTAACTGAAAGATGCAGATAAACACTCTTTAATTCTTTTCTGCCAACTTTCTCAGACCTCAGGAGAGATACCTGGAGATAAGATGCTCCAGTTTCAGTAGCAAAGGTCTTCCCTGAATACAGGTTTTGGGAAATAGTCAGACAGTCAGTCTCTGGTGGTAGTTTTGCTCTCTTTGGTTCACAGAGCATAAGGGAGAAAACTATTTTCTCATCTCTCCTTCTGTTTATCCCTCTCCCTCCAGCTCCCTAATTCCACCCAAAGAGAAAGGTCAGACTGACAGCTCAGTGTAGTGAGGTGAGCTCCTGTGCATCGCGCTGTGCTCACAAGCAGTTTTAGTTCTTTTACTTCCCTCGGTCATGACTCTGCTCTTGAGGGCCTGCAACTTAAACAGGAGCATCCTGGAGGCACTTCAGCTTCTGTTGCCTATAAGCAGCCACAAACGATTAACATTTCAGTTTGTGCTTTGTAACTGGGTCAGGCTACGATGGCAACAGAAAGTTTGAGTGGCATAAGGCCCTTCTTCCCAGCCACAGTAAAACTCCCACTGACTTCAAGAGTACAGGAATATCCTTCCTCCCCCCAGTTCTGGGGGACTGCCTCTTTCCTGATAGAGTACTGGTGTGTGATTTAGACCAAGTCACAGCACTGGTGAGAAGTGGCTCTACTGGATTAGAGAACCCAAGTCTAACCTGAGGACTAATTTCTGATCCTTTAAATGGAGGGTAACTTACAACAAAGCTTCAGATACACAATCTGCTATTACAATATTTTTAACAGCTTTAACCCAGAAATGAATGTTCTTTTTTCCTTCAAAGAAGGGCTACATATACATAGAGAAAATACAAGATTTTCCTTCCCCCCTGTTTTTTTTTGTTTTTTTTTTTTAATCTTTGATGTCTTAAATACAAAGAAATTGAGGTATCTGGCTCTCTGGGCAAATTGTGAGGTATGTGCCAGGTTGGTGATCCCTTCTGTCCCAATGTATATCCTATATCACGCCACACTATGCCAGAGGAAAGGTGTGGGTGCTGTATCACATGCTGGGGTATTAAAGGCATGCCTGGCAGGCATACTTCCAGCAAATAGCTTCCTGTGGGCAGGATAAAAGACTTGATGCAAAGAAGGAAAAACAATCACCCAAACAATGAAGTAAGGGGTGCAACTTCATTTCAGGCTCTTTTATTCAGGAGGTCTTTGGCAGGGACGGTTTTATTCTCCTTGCCAGAGTGTGGCCAGCTGAAAAAGCAAGGAATGTGTGCAACCTGCAACAGGTCAGTAACTTCAGAGGTCAATGAAATCACCCTCATGCTGAAGCCAATGAAGCCAACTCACGCTCAGGTAAAACCTGTGCTTGCTCAGCTTTGCCGAATCAGCACCTACCTCCTGAATAAAGTCCAAGCATTGCTGCAGCTTCCACTTCCTCTTTTAAAAGCTTCCCTTCACCTCCATAAGGGACGTGTCTTCTCCTGACAAACTGACAGAGCTCTTCCCCTACAGGACACGCTGAAACATGAGCAATACCAGATGCACCCTGCATTAGTTACCAAATCTCTGCTGCTTTAACCCAGTCTAATAGGACAGACTGGTGCACGTCAGCATGGGTCTTTGTCAGCCTGTGACCTTCACCTGACATTACAGCTGCCGTCATGAAGAACGTGACCTACCCCTTAATTACCTAACACAGCTGCACAAAGTGTCAAGGACAGAAACGGGGAGACACAGTACTGGGTTCAACACTTTGTCCAGGGTCGACATCACTAGAGTCATCTTCTAGTCAAGGGAATGTGCTGCAGTGCCACTGAGTTTGTTGTGGATGAGACAGCCACAGCAGATAGAAATAAGGATTAGACAGCATCCACAGCAAGACACCATCTCTGAGCATGGATAATCCACACACACAAGACCACCATGTGCTCTCTGGACAGCTGAATTGTTATCTCCCTTCCAACCCTATTCACATATTGAATTAATCTAAGTCAAGAAAATTCCATTATTATGCCATAAATGTATAAAACTTGTTTTTGTTTAATGTGACATTTAAGATTGGGGAAAAAGTCTTTGCTCTGAAATCCAATTATTGACTAACACTGCTAAGCATGTAAATAGCTCATTCCCAGATCCTCTTCTGACCTTTTTCTGTAATTTATATTAGATTTTAAACCACAAGTTTTGCAGAGATATTGCTGAAAAAATTCTTTCACCATCCCCACTACACAATCATAGGGAACCTATGCAGAAATAAACACCCAGAGGAAAACTCCGTCTCACTTCGTTGCTGATTTCCATCAACAGCTTTGCAATGAGAATGGATTTCACCTTTTACCCTAAACAGGCACCCATCTTGTTAACACCTCTAGTTGTTGAAGAAAGCAGATTTGCAAAGAAACTGTTTCTTGTAGCACTGATGCTGGCAAATAACTACACATCACCTCCTATGAACTTTCTAAATCAGGATGTTATTCAGTTCCCAGCTCACCACTGAATTCATTCGAAGCCGGATCCTGCCCACAGCCAACACAGATTCTCTAAAGAAGAAACCACAAAAAAGCTAGCAGCTCTGTTAGCAACAACATTTCTGAAGTCTGGTTTACAATGGACTTTTTACTTTGTGTCTAAGAAGGGATGAGGCCTGATAGACAACCTTCCTGTGATTCAGGTTTTCACGATGGTACTCTCTCATGGGGAGTCTCTGGTGTCTATTAACACAGCCAGGTTCACGGGTCAGTCACGTGAATTCTTTGAAATCAGTCTCATTATGCAGTTAAGCCCATGCTCCAGTTTTTCCCCAAGGCTCCTCTCCTCTCTCCAGACACTGATTTCCATGAAACTCCTAGGAATCTTAACACATTGTGCCACAATCAGCCATCAGTTTCAAGAAGCATTTGTCAAGATGGAGGCCAGGGAGAAGGGGGACAGGAGGCAAGCAGGCAGTCCCATCACATAAGTATCTTTTTTTTTTTTGAGAAAACTGATTAAACACCCCACTGTACACTCCAACAAATGTACACTGCGACAGCACGTGTATACTGCTCTTTAAAACAAGATGAAGAGCAAAGGAACATTTTAAGTGTGAGAAACTGTATCATTTCATTTGCTTTAAATCTATTTGTTTATTAAAAAAAAAATCACCAGCCAGGAAAAGCTCAACTTCCTCACCCTTTAAGAATCTTCTCCTGGCTCTCTCCCTCTCTTCTGCCTCATCCATCTTCTCCTAAACACAAGTTCATGCTTTTCTTTAATTAAGTAAAAAAAAAAAAAAATCTTAAACTGCCAGTCCTTTTGCCTGGAATTCTTTTTGTTTCTCCTCACTTCTACTACTCCTAAAAAACCCCCCCAAAAACATCTTACACATCTTGTGTATCAACAACTTTGACAGTATTTGGTTCCATTGACCAAATATGGCCATGATTCAACCATAAATTGCATATTCACTTTGTTGCCTGCTCCAGACGTGAAGTTTCATACCCAGAACTGCTAATGCAGCAACACACAGAATTTTATGGAAGTCATGTTATTACCACGTACGGTGGTCTGCATGCAAAACTTTGTATTTCAAGGCCCACAGTTTCAAAATGTGTCTTTACTCTCAGACCCTCTGGATCTTAAGGCATGCAATCTGAACCTCTACAGTCTCTACTTTTAGATATTCGGACCACATTTAATTGCACAGAAGCTCTGGCATTCTGGGTAAGAAGTTTTCAATGAACAAACAAAATCAGAGACTGCTTAAGAAGACTTCAGTGATACAGCACAGGAAAACAGATAAAGAAAACAGCCTGAGAAAAGTAACCAATTTACCTGGAGTATTAACAGCATCTGAATAATAGAAGGTGGAACTCTGGCTCTGGAACGTGATAATGCATCTTCCAATTTAATGTTGAGGGTAATTATATTCCTAAAGTGCAGAAGAGCCAGTTGCCGAACGGAGGGCTCCTTCCCCTTAGAAAGAGAAAAAAAGCAAGACAGATTAGGAGCAGCATGAAAATGAGTTTCAAAATCCTCTGTCAAAATTCCTCCTTCCACTTCTGAGGGATTACAAGAACAGTGAACCTGAATGAAAAGCAAAGGAAACGTAACAAAGGACAGAGCAGCCTACAAGTCTGCACGGTGAATTTGATTTGGCAGTAATGAATACTGCAGACAATGACAGTCTGACTGTGTAAGAAGACGAAGAGGGGTTGGGGTGGGGTGTGGGGGATCATACCTGAGCACAGGATATGTATGAATATTTTGTACTTTAACAGTAATGAAATATATCATATGTTTAAAAAAAAAAAAGAAAAAGCAGCAAGGTTTGAATTTCCATTATGTCTCACGATTATGATTCAATTTAGATTCAAATTATGGTGGGAACCCTGACTCAGCCCACCTGTGGATCCTCCTTTTCTCTACAGTTTGGGAGACTTCACTGTAAGACAGCAGCAGAGCTGCTGAAGTTTCGTATTGCATTTTCAAAGCCATCTTTCTGCAGTTCAAGCATACCTTCTCACTGAAGGAAATCTCATCTGAACAATACAATGACAGCTCTGCCTGCAGAGATTAACACCGCTTGCCTTATGCGGAGTTGTAAAACTGTTCCTCTTTCTGGCATCAGGGTTTTTTCCCTGGGTATATGTGGCTGTACATATATATTCTTGCCTGCAGCTACCAGTGCTGCCAGACAAATAGTAACACTTCTGGAAGGTCTGGTATTCAGTTGGTATTGACTTATCTTAGTTTGGAATAAAGAAGCCTGACCCCACCCCGCCCCATCCATTCCTTTTCACTTTGTTAATTATTTATACTGAAGTAAAGGCAACCCCAGATCTGCTTCAATTGCTAATGAAAATAGTTTACAAGGACACATAAGCACCAGCTGGGCTTTTGGAAGTAACCTCAGAACATCAGGCACCTAGATCTATTTGAAATTACAAGGGACTTGAGGCTCTCACTCCCTCTAGGTTTCCTTTGAAAATTCAAGGAATTATTTCCATCTGAAAGGTGAGAAGACTTGTGTTGCTAAACTATTTTCAAACGTCTCAGGAACACAACAGTGAAAAGGGGTATTTGGTGCAATTTTCAAAAACATCTGAGTGAGTCCTTATTTAGTCAAGTGCTTTGGAAAACCAGGTTGAGAGCCTACATGTATCTCTAGGTGCCCAAATGCCTTTGATTTAAATTGCGTGGCACTTAGAAAAATCTCTCATCGTGTTCTAATAGGTTTTTAATATAATCTTATTTCCATTGTTTTCAAGTTCCTACTGGTAAGACACAAGCCAGTGGGTGAACTAGCCCTGTATGCTTTTTAAAGCTCTTCTCTTTTCAGAATCAAATTCTGTGTAAAGTTGCAGATCTTCCACTGAATTCAATTATCTGCAGACACAAATGACAATATTGTCAACCTTTGGACAATCATTTTAGGCATAAAGTCCACTTGGAAAAATGGGAGAAGTTTTCCAAATTTTCCCCAAAGATCTTTAGGCACCAAACTTCCACTAAAATCTGTAGGCATCTAGGAGCAACTCTAGAAGGTCACTTACACCTAATCTGGTAAAGATTTCCTTGGGACTTAAGTAATAAACACCATTCTGTGGCCATCACTAAGTTAGAAGGCTAAGCCTTCAGCCAAATCAGATCAAGTACCTACTGTGGATTGAAAACTACTAGAGTTAAATTCTATGCTGACATAAACTGGTCTAACTCCACTGACTATCGCTGTTCATTTATAGGGGCATAGAATTTGACCTCAGAAATACACTCTCTTTTCAGAAGTGGAGATACTTCAAAGTCAAATTCACATCACAGAGAAGGAAATGCACATATTGAAGACAACACAGCTCCATTTATTTCATTGCGTGGACACTTCAGTTTTTGTTCATAGTCTTTTTCAAGTTTTAGTGTGAGCTGACACAAGGATTAACCATCCTCCCTGCGCTGCACTCCTGTTTTCAAAATGCCCCTTCGTCTTTTTCACCCAAGCACTTCAAACCCCTGTTTGCATTAAGTAAATAATTTGCATGACCTGACTGTACAGAACAGCTGCCCTGGGAGGCTGTCCCAAGGAGAGGGTTAAGGATTGCAGCAATCTGTTGATGAACCAGTAAAGTTGCTTTTTCCAGTTTTTCAAGATTCTACAGTAACAGATTAATTCTTCACCTGCACAGGATAGAAAATAGCCTGAAGCATGGGCAGGACATCACTGAAGAAAAAATCCCAGGTTTCAGCTAAGGTATCCAGTAGTTTCTGCCCTGCAAAAACACAAAACAAACCAGTGAACCATTTAGGTTGTAATCAGGTAACTGCAAAGACTAAAATGGGCAGGAAACAATGGGGATCTGCTATCATACACAAGGATGAATCATGTAGCAGCTCCTATGAGCAGTATGGAATTACTATTCCTTTCACTGTATCGGATCATTCAGTATTTGTGTCTTTTCAGATGACACATCTACTGTTCTCAGTAAACTCAGAGACTTGGAGGTTAAAGCTTACTCAGAAAAAACCCATGAAGAATAAAGAATAATAGCTCAGGTTACCTCCTCCTCTCCTTGCAGTAATACCTACTGGACAACACTGCAGAGGAAAGCAGTAGGAGGAGGACACAGGGGGTTAAACATGGAAACATTCCTGCAGATAATCTCCCCCACAGTGCTCCCCTCTGTAAACCATAAGCCAGCAGAGCAAACTGTGCTCTCTGGAGACCCCCCCCCCCCCACAAAGCAGCCCCTCAGACTGATCCCTTGGCTTCCCTGTATCTCCACTTACACAGAAAACCTCACCCAAGATCTATGGAAGAAGAGAATGGTGTTGTGACTTTACTTTTTACTGTGACTTTCCAAGGATGCAGTCAAAACCTACTGAGATGTGAGGTCACCTTCCTCTCTATTCCCTCCCCAGCTGCAGCCACCTGGAAGCCTCCCCAGTGGCAAATGGAGAAGCTCTGGCCAGGTCCTACAACCAAGTTGGACACATTGTTCCTCACAGAACATTTTGTAAAACAGAGGCAAACGAAGGAGCTGACATCTACAGGACGGGAAGTCTGGTTGATAGCTGAATGCTGGCTTCAAATCCCCATTCCCCCAAATGCCCTGTGTGACCTTGGGCAAAGCTTTTTAGTATCCCTGTGCCCTTAACCCAACTGTGAAAGGAAAGCAATGCCACTGCATCTCCACCAGCACATATTATGGAGATAAATACGTCAGTGATCATGAGGCATTCAGACAAGACAATATGACTATCAGGAAGGAAATTCAATAGCAATCAATCAGTATTACTACTGGTGTCAGAATCAGACGCTATTCTTCATTTTGGTATTAGAGCATTACTTAGGGCCTCAGCCAGGGAAGGTTTTGCCCAGAATTGCACACACATCACAAAGAAAGCATCTCTGCATGAAAGCATCTACACTCCAAGTTAGCCAAGTGCCAATCTTTATTATGGGACACTTGATCTCCCTGCATTTTTAAGCACGTGGCAAATAGCACCAGCTCTGGCCCATCTGCAACTTCTGAATTATTCCCGGGTTGATGACTTTAAGTGCTTTCAGTGACAAATGTTGATCATCACACTAGACTGCAGCTGCTGGCTTGTGAACCACACCAAGGTATTCATTTCTGCACCATGAAGCAGGAGTTCCCTCTGTCCTACACACTCATGCACAAGACTAAAAAGGGTGCTATCAGTTTCAATTTAAAAAAAAATTGTCTTGCATAAGTTCTAGTGAAACACAGCAGGGAACCACGTTCAAAATCTCCTGACAGCTGTAGCAGCAACAATAAGAATAAATACTGTTGCATTATGATCTCCATATCCCAGTGTCTGAAACACCAAAGTGTTTCCAACATATAAATCCAATCACGAAGGAGAAGCCCAACCACTCTATGCCTTGAGGGCAGAGTTTTAAAAAGAGTTAAACATGTTAGCTGCCCACAAGTTGAAGTTCAGTGGAAACTAAGTCCTTACAAATCTGGCCCCAGATGTGGGTACTGAACAAAATTTTGCTGCCAGAATTGCATGAAGTCACATTACCCTGTTGAGATAAAGATGCCTTTACTGTTGCACACTCCTTTCACCTTGTGGGCAGCTTGTTTTATGAAGTGATGGATTTCTGGGCAGCAGCTCGGAAAGGCTGCAGCGTTAACTGCCTTTCACCAGGCAAGCCTTTTACTGGAGGCTGTGGAAGAACTCCTATGGTTTGTTGATGATGAGCACATTTCACATGGAGGAACATGACGTCCATGTCCTTTCACAAATACATTTGTTTTACCGTCAGGCAAAGTTCGCTACATCTACCGTAAGTATTTCCTGGAGTGTCTACAAAAAATAATCATTGTTTCATTGTTTCGAAACAAGAGCTAACATTTTCAAAACTTCTTGCAGAACAAAAACTCTCCAAAATGTGCTCTGAATGTTCTTTCTTCTCTTTCGAAAGCTTCAACGCTGACTGGATAAGGAAACCCAAACCATCGGATGCAGGACACCCTGAGATTTGAGGGCAGGACTGGTGCTGGTGCAGACCCAGGAGGGGAGCCCTGCTCAGAATGGGAGCTACCAAGATTTCTGTGTTCTCGACTTTGTGTTGGGTGTTTTGGGAGCCATGGGTTACTGACTATGGGATGGACTCTGGGATGCTGCTGCCTTTGCTGCCAGGAAACCCAAATTCCAGCCTTGGAAACTCACATCCATCAGCAGCTCCCCAGGCAAGCTAACAGAAAGCTGTCTTTCAGAAAGAGCTCTGCCTCTGAATGAAATCTCTAAATTACAGCTGCTTTCCCACAACTTGCCAGTTTTAGTGAGGTGACATTTCCAAGGACAGACTTGGAAAAAACATGAGCAATTTAATCTTCACCTTACCAGCATTTCTGGCCATATTTTAAGAGGAAACCACAAAACGATACACTAAATTCAAAACCAAGATAAACTCAACAGCTTGCTGAAATTTTGTATTTGCTAAACATATTCCTATATTTGAAAACCACTTAGTGGTCCTACATTTCAAGTTCTCTTCTCAGCTTTGATCTCAAACATCAGTGATAGTATGTTTGATTTTCAAGACAGCAAAACCAGAAGAAAAAGGGATTGGACTTTGGTAGGTCTCTGCATCTAATTTGCTAATTTGATACTTAACTAACTTCCCTTGTGATTTACACAGCAGCTATGAAGGCCTCGAGATCGTTACAGCTGCTCTTGTGCTCTCCAAGCTGTTATTTTATAGAACTGAGGAATTGTGTGTTCAGCTTAGAAGGGCTTGGGTAGGTTTTTTGTGTATTTTTTTGTGTGAAATTCGTTCTCTTTTTGCCATGTTCAGGGCTATTGTCTTTCCATCAGAAGAGTTGGGTCCCATAGCACCATCTTAATCTGATCAGCTGTCCTGTCAGTAAGGAAAAGTCGCATTTAGGACTTCCAGAGAGCTGAAACTAATGGAAACAGTTGTCTCTAGGCTCCTACTTATCAGTGTATTTAGACTGAGTGGTATTAGGACCGCAGCTTTGGAGAAGGAAAGACATGTTTCTTTAAAATTGGGAACACCAAGGCAGGACACCACAACAGACTGCAGGAATGAATTGATGCCAGCTGATCCATAGTCCCAGGAATACAGTGGAAAGCATCACACTGGCTCCAGAATGCATTTGCTAAAGCTCCAGTGACAGACATAGACAGCCATGCTAAAATCCAAGTTACCTTCATAAAACCGGATCTTGTCCCTTAGGATCACCATGCCTTTTGTGAGCAGCTGGTTCTGTAAATAAAACACAGAGCACCTTTACTCAGTTCTGAACTTCCCCACAGCCATCGCATTTCACATTTTGTTAATTCTTAACTTTTGACAATAAAGGGGGTCTTTCATTTTAATAACAAATCATCAGAGGACTCCTCCTGTGTCCATCTTCCTTAAATCCCTTGGGACACTTGCCAAATGATGATATGATCACCTACTGCTTTCAGGATAGAGCACGTTTTCTGTGCAGTACAAAGTGCTTCTCAAACTTCAAACGGTTAACCCACAAAGCATGTTCTCTGTCTTAGAGAAGCAGAAAGAACACTGCTTCAATGGACAGTGGGTACTTGCTGCTAAATGTCTTTCCTATTAACTATACTACAATGAAACTGTAACTGCTTTACTCAGGAATTTAAATTTTAAGTTAAAAGAAAATGTCTGAAGTCTACTGAAAGACAGCAATGTCGTACAGAGACACAGTGACTGCACAAATCTATTCCATGGCTTGGGCCTTCACTATCTAACTATATATATATATACACACATCTATATGTATATGTGTAAAAAAATATCCAAATCTCGTAACTGCATAAACGACAGAACACAGAGAAGCCAGTGGACATCTCTGAATGGTTTCAAGGGGCTCCAGATCAGCATTTAGAGTGGGTGAAATGATTTTGCTCAGTAGCATGTAACAAAATCTGATTTAAATGAAAGAAAACACACGCCTACCTGTAGGTATTCAGTGAAAAAGGATCCTAGTTCCGTTTTCAATAATTGCCTGTATTAAAAAGAATAAGAAAAGGATCTGTGTAATCAGCAAACTGTATTAGCTGTGCACTGCATGGAAAAGAGGAAGTCACTAATAGCAAAATATTTTCATATGAGCACAGAGCCTGTCAATAATGCCCAGCTACACACGGAGCAAACGGTCAACAGCACCAAGACTCCCAACCAGCACTTCTGTGGGTTGAAAAAGTATCTGCTGTGCTTTTAGATGCCTCAGTCGCACAAATATATATTAATGGAAATTGAGATCTGACAAAAAGAGGATGGTTTCAACCCTAAATCTAACCCTTTTAAAAATGCTGAAGTTGTTCTGCTGCTGTGCCAGGGCTTCGCTGGCTCCTGGCACTGCAGATGTGGGAGAACTCCTGGTGTTCTCTGCCCATCCGTGGGTCTGAGCCAACAAACGAGCACGTGAGTTGGCTGACATGTTCAGAGCCAAATCATCCCTGTTCTGTGCAAGGCTGAAAAAAAGAGCTGTGACAAAACGTTTAGAGAGAAAGCAAGGATGATATTCTGTGGGGTTTGTTGCAGGTGTGGCACTTGGCCAGTTTTCACTGAAAGGGTCACCATTTTCCACTCAGGAGACCCACAACAGCTGAAGTTTCATATGATTTCAGTGAA
Organism: Antrostomus carolinensis; assembly: GCF_000700745.2. Taxonomy (NCBI): domain Eukaryota; kingdom Metazoa; phylum Chordata; class Aves; order Caprimulgiformes; family Caprimulgidae; genus Antrostomus; species Antrostomus carolinensis. The sequence goes on from NW_010341004.1 coordinate 76,214, forward strand.
AAAGCCGGTAGGACTTCTTAACCATTTAGCTCTGCCTCTCCTGATTCCTCTACACTCAAACCTGCAAAGCAATCTCGGAGAGCAAACCAAACTCACATGCAAAAAAATTCCCACAATCAACCCTCAAACTGAGAAACCGAATTCAATGGGATTCCCAATCCCAATGTTTGTATCCAGGGAAAACTCACTACATAGCTAAAAACCTGTATGTCATTTAAGTCTCACCCACTGGATGCCAGATGTACTTCTCTGCACCCAGGTCACTATTGAGATGTGTATATGAGAGTTCAGACCTTATAAAAACATAGCCCCACCTGGGCTTTCCAAACATTGGCAAATCTGGTCTGCAGCTCTCTTGAAAACCTGTCTCTCTGCGACCACTTCAGGTCCCATGAAGAAATGAGGTCAAATTTGAATTAAAATCTAAACACCTACTTCAATTAGGGTAACTGCGTAAATTATATATTCAGTAGCATGTCATCATCTATCCCTTTGGGTTATGTCTTTAACTAACAAATAACTACTAAATAAAATTACTTAACTAGTAAACAAATACATGGTTTAAAGTCCAGCATAACCCTATCTCAGGTCCATGAAAAATCTGTAGGAGTTGGAGCTGATGTTTTTAACACCACACGCTTCAGCACAGCCTCTTGAGATCTGAAAGGTCAGGGGATGGGGGAGCAGGTCAGTCTTCAGGTGGCCGAAATACAATATCTTATTTATTTATCCTTAAGCACATGTCCACACTGACCTCATAGCACCCTGTGGAAACACTAAGCATACATGAAATAGAATATAAACAAAAGGAAGGGCAGTTTCAGATGCTTCTAAGCATCAAAAACCTTTTCTGCTAGAAACCTGATTAATTCAGACAAACTCTCTATGGACAATGGCTTTCAAAGCCAGTTCATGCTTTAGCCACAGGTCTCTCATTGCCATGAATGGCCACTGTCCAGCTAGCCCTCCTGGCATGATGTTGCAACATATGGGAGAGGACAACCTTTGTGGTACCTTGAGACTCCATCCTCAGTGGCACACACTGACAAGCCCTTGGCAGGGGTTAAAACCCCCCTGCCCTGAAGATCCTGAAAGTCTTAAAACCTTAAGAGTACGTCAATAGGTACAAGGATGCTACAGCCAAACCGTGCCACACTCACTCAAAGTGGGGAATTTACTGTCCAAGTGCTGTGACCTTTTTCTGGATCAAAAGCAACAGAATTAAAGGTTCTGCTGACTTTGAACATGGACAGAGAAGCCATTTTTAGGTTAAAGTAACAAGGAAGTTGCAGTTTTGCATTCTCCTACGATACAGGCAATTTATTCCCAGATATCTCTTTGTGTCACTGTTTCAAAAAAATACTGATACTTCAAGCTGACAGGTTTTGCCTTAATTTTCTACCCTCTTCTCAAGCCAGCAGCTCTTTGAAGTCTAATCCTGGATTCCGCATAGTCTTGAACAGGTGATTTGCAAATACTTTCCATATTTTAGGTTCTGGTGATAATTCCTAGCATTTAGAGCAGGAAATACAAAATTATGTTCCACTTATCCAATAACTAGCCCCCTGATAAAACAAAATCCCACCACATTTCTATTTTTCCAGCTGTGAATGAGCTAAATCACCAATCTGTAGTTAACTGCATGCACTGGACTGCATCACACCAAGCAGCACTACAGCTACATTAGCATCTCTGTTTATGGGGTGGAAGAAGAACTGACAGCACAATTAATGCATCTTGCTCTTTGAATCCCTAATAGTACAGATACTTCACACTGCTTAATTAATTTCTCATGAAATAGTGAGGCCTTCAGGCCACATCAGAACACTGGTGTTTGATGTTCCCTCTATCCATATTCATTTAAAAGAAACGCACAACAAAACTGGATCTGAGACATTTTTTTGTGATTTTTTTCATCCTTGCTTAATTTCCTTTAACAAAAATCAGTTAGGTTGTCACCTGCTGGATCCTGGATAACTCATATTACTGAATAACCTTATCTAGACATGTGGACTTCATGGTGGAATCCAGGTAAAAATCTGATCAAGCCTAAAAAGAGATCCCTGATCAGATACATTTCAAGTTTCAAGTGCATCTGATTCTGAAGCCAGTCTTTTTGCACTCTTATGAAGTTTGTGTATCATTGATATCAGGTCTCCATTGCCTATTTAATGACTTCATAAATTAAGATGATAAAACAAATTCACATGAAATATGCTAAAACAGCTCCTGACTGTTTTGTATCTTCCTGCTGCCACTTCTTTGGTTCATTTTGAAATTAACTCTTGCAACATTAATCAGAATGGGAAGCATAACACTGTATAATATCTGATATTAACTTTATTAGTTGAATAAAGTCAAATGAAGCAAATGGAAACAAGTGATTTTACTGGGTTTGAACTCTTGCTACAGGGGAGGAAATGCCACTAAAACGTGCTTTGTTTGCATTAAGCCAGTATCCTGAAACTCAGAAGAGAGGCAGCTATAAATACGTATTAGCTTTAATACAGAACATCCTGCTTCCACTGTGCTTCCCTTTCCTTCTTTTTCTTCCTTGATTTACAAGCGGTGTAAATAAACACTTTGAAATGACATATGGTGCATGAAATGAAAGAGGAAAAAAGCCTGTGTGACTAATAACTAATACCACACACATGCACCAAGAGAAATACTAAACAGTAAGCATATGCATATAGATTTTTACTACTTGACTTTTGAATCAATCTGCTATTAAAATACCTAGTAAAGGCTCAGGAAAAGTAATGTACAAGCCATACACTGGTGATGTTCCCAGTTACTGGAGCATCTACTCACCACCTGACTGTACTTCATTGGCTTTAGCAGAGTTAGTCAGGAGTTACAGCAATATGAAAGAGACTGAAGTCAGACCCTGATTTTATTGGACCAGGGCTTCTGAGTGCTGCAAACCTCCGTATTTAAGGCCACTTTCTAATGCCAGAGGAACACAAGAATGGTGTCAAAAGGCATCAGTGTAAATGACTGGCAACTTTTAAGAGCCAAACCTAGAAGAAAAGTAAATGATACTGTACAGATTTGTACCCACTGATGTTTTCTTAAATAATCAGCGCATACATAACCAGAGCTCAAAGCCTCGAGATGTGGGTTCAGAGAAGGAAGTTGGATGTATTTGTTTGCACCTATGTGACACACGGTAGTTGAATATACGTGACATTCCTAAGTCGAAACGATGGTGTGCAAATATTGCAGGCATAACCCAACTGTGCAAATATTGATACATTGTCTGTGAGTCAGCTTGGATAGTCAAGGTTCAATTATGAAAAGTATCTCAGAATCTGCTCTAATTAAAGTGGTAAAATAAAATACCTTCTTTTACTGACCTGCAACTGTTGAAAAAACTTACGACACTCGCCATTTAACTGATTGCTTCCACACTCAAACTCTGCCCAGTGGAAATAATGGCTCTTTGTTTCTTCTCATTTACATACTTGGGGGGAAAATGCATCTTAAACAATCACCAGGCAAATACACATTTGTTCCAATTCTGAGGTTATGTTTATGAATCAGATATTTTTGCATTCAATAATAACATTCATCAACCCAAATAAAGCTATTTTGAATTAAATAACAATAGTAGTAAGCCAGATATTTTTGGCGTGAGTCAAATCATTAATTTCTTAGGTTTTGAGCTGAATTTAAGTGAGGCAAAAGGGCTTCAGTTGCAAATAGTCAGGAGGCCCTAGAACTTTATTGACTGTGATCAGCAGTCAGATGAAGCAGGAGGGCAGCAGGTTGTGGAAAGAGGCCGTGGCTGAACATGTGAACAGGCACGTTGTGGTGGGTTGACCCTGGCTAGATGCCCACCACACATGTTCAGAAATCACCAGCTCTCCTCTAGAGACAGATCTCTCGGCTGTTGTGTCCTCTTTGCCCACTTGCAATTTTCTCATCTTAGCTTTTTTCTTTGAATGAAGCAAGCAGGACACACAGGAGAAGCTTCACAAAAACAAACTCAGAGGACATCATCGAGAGGATGGATAGCTTTTGGCTATAAATTAGAAGGCTGCTCAGGCTGAGTTGGAGGCAAGAGTGAACAACCTCAAAGCAGAGGTAGACGAGAACCAGTCTCAAAAGCCGTGCTGCATCTTGCTAAACATTTGCTCATCCCAGGACAGTTGCGCTGCTGATGCCTCATTTACGACAGCAGCTTTCTAGCTCAGTCGAGATGTCACAGTATCTTGTCCATCAGCTCAGGTATGAGTCACAAGGTGTTCTTCCCAAAGTAAGCCAAGACACAACAAAGATACAACCCTCACAAAAATAAATTGGCCTGTCATGCCACAGCAAAGCACATCATAAAATAGAAAAAACCCCAGTCTATGTAGTCAGCTCACCTGTTAGGCTGCCTGGGATGGTGCAATAAATTCAACACAACTATATTAGCGAGCATCATCGTGGTGCAGGGTTTATACCCAGGTAAATTAAAACAAAATCTGGTCACAATTCACCAAATAACATCCATCCATCCATCCATCCATCCATCCATCCATCCATCTTCTGTTTGTTGGTTCATACAAGATTATATTTGTGTCTGTCACATCAGCAGATAATTTTTCCTCTTCTGTCCCTCAGCAGCAGACAATCACCCTGAGGCAAATGCATTGGGCCAGGAAATCTCAGCCCAGAACTACCATTTTTTGTCATTCAGATAAAGCTGAAGACTCCTAACTGCACTTACAATAATAATGATCAACCATTATCTCAATAAATAACTCAAAATGACTGATGGATCATGCTAACTGACAACCACCCTGGAAAAGCTATTCTTTGTATGTCATTTTCTCCCCAAAGAAGTAGGAAATAACTGGAGAATGAGTTTCTTTTAATTTCAAAAAGACAGAGAAAGAGGGGGGAAAAGAGAGATCACAGGCCAAATGTAATTTGCCTGGACTTCTCTGAAGATACTCCCACAACTAAAGGAACCAGACTGTGCCAGCTATCCTAGATTGTGAACCAGACAGGGACAGATAATCGCAGAATATCTGGATATTCTGTGGATTTTGTCAGACTCCAGCACCTGGATAGAGTGGGAATATGCAGTAAGGGAA
>NW_010341004.1:81330-94600 GCF_000700745.2 Antrostomus carolinensis
CAGGCAGGGAATGTAATAAGCTGTCTGTCTTCTGTAAGTGCAGCTTTCTTTCCATTGTTTACCCTTCAAAGCACTGGGACAAATTTCTAAAAGGAAATCTGCTACCTTGCCCTTTTCAATGAGAGAAGGTTTAGTAAGTAATAAAAAGTGCTAGAAAAAGCAGTAGAAAGTAAAGTGCTGTAAATCCAGGTATCAGCTTATCTCCAGGGAATGTAATAAGCTGTCTGTCTTCTGTAAGTGCAGCTTTCTTTCCATTGTTTACCCTTCAAAGCACTGGGACAAATTTCTAAAAGGAAATCTGCTACCTTGCCCTTTTCAATGAGAGAAGGTTTAGTAAGTAATAAAAAGTGCTAGAAAAAGCAGTAGAAAGTAAAGTGCTGTAAATCCAGGTATCAGCTTATCTCTTGGTAAACTTTTCTTTGCAACTGTAACTTGAATAACTCAAATGGTAAGATTTCAAGTTTTGTTTTTTTTTTTTTAAGTTCCCATTATACATCTGACTGGTCTATATTTAGTCTGTTGCGAACGGCACCATCACAGCATGAGAAGAAATAGGAACTTTAAACTGTGTCACTCAGGTCATTGTGCTGACAAGGCAGATTTATAACATCTACAGCGTATTCAGCCTGTGCAGAAGGAGAAGATAGATGTAAGAGACCACCAGGCAGGACATCTTTCCTTGTCGTGTCGCACTGAGTGCTCGGAGGCTTTACATCCTCCGTGGATGCAAGGGAAGCACCTCAGAGCTAGGCCAGGCACCTATGGAAAGGGCAGCATCATTGCAGTGGTACAGGGCTGTGTTACTAGAGAGGTCCAGGTTTTCCCTCCCTTAGTTTCAATCCAGTACATCAAGACAGACTCTGAAATAATCCATCCTCCTCAAAGCCAAATGCCTCCTCTGCAGAAGGAGGATCCCAGCGAGGTGCTGCCACACATCAGCAACAGCTGTTCACTGAGGCCACATTGACCACATTGGTTCAAACTACCACGGGGAAAAACATCCCATAATAACACTGTAGAAACTTCCCAGCGTTGAGTGCCAGCAAACAGTACTGTGCACACTAGCTGATAACACCGTGCACACAGCTCAGCCTCTTACCTGACTCCTTCATTGAGGTTGTAGAGCTCGTGGTCTGGGAGACCCTTACGCTGGAACACGGCTATTACTCCATTGTGGATACTGGAAAAGGACATGAGGAGGCGTTAGCACCCGATCCCGTTGTAGGAGAGGATCACTTCCACATCTCTGCCCAGACACTGCAGCACCTTTTTATAAGTCATAGATGTCTGCTGGTACCCCACCCCAGATGCCTTAAAGGGAATTATTGCCCAGAAAACAGGTGACATCTTTGAAAACTAGTTCTGTTTTTACTTGGTAATTTCAACAGTTGCACATCTGAAGTTAGTCATTTCAGAAAACTCAAGCTTATATATTCAGGTACTTTAAGTATATTCAGTATAACTTTCAATATATTCATATATTAAGTATAGTTGAAGTATTTAAAGTATATTTTTTGTCTCTATGGTGCACCACAGAGACGATCAACAGCTTCACTCTGAGATCAGTGATGATATTCACAGCACTGTTGGCACGTAGTTGTCTGAGCTATTGTTACTTCATTTCTTTATCAACAAAGCAGCATTTATCCAGGCTGGACACTATACCTGAAGTTTAACCCACAAATACAGCATCCCTTTACTAGAATGTAAGCACAAGAATGGTCAGTTTAAAAAATAAATAAATAAATAAACACCAGACAATTACGAGGTTTAAGTCAATTCAACCAATCTCTCATTCATTTTCAAAAATGAAACAAGAGAAAAGGGGCAATTGGTGACAAAGACTGTTTCGTATCACTGCTTCCTCATTTCTCAAAGATTTACTCTCTTGCTTCAGCTAAAGGAAAACCAAGGCTCTGCTGAAAGAACAACAGGTCGAGAGTGTCTGAGGCAGAGAGCGAGAGAGGCAGCAATGTCTTGGTACAAGGTCAAGAGTCTTGGCACAGGCCAGACTGTCCCACAAAAATGCTCCCTTTTCATTTTCTTTGTGATTTGTAACTGTTCTGCAAGCAGATGTGCTTAGAGGTGGCGACTCTCTGCTGCAATCAGACACAATCAAAGACAGGACTGAGACCACAAAGTTCTCTAGCTCAACAGAAAGTCACATACCCAATGCTGTCCATCCCTGGGGTGCATGGCCACCAGCCCCATACATTCTAGGATGCTGAATGGCAAAAGGCACCTGACAATCCATGTGCTTAGCAGGGTGCTTACTGGGCCCATGAACTTAACAAGACTGCACCTCAAAGGGTTACCGAAATTAGCGCTCTGAAACGCTCCTGAAATACACCTGACACAATTAGTATGATGACACTAAATCACTAAATGGCCTAAATCACTAAGCTTAGGTCTGAGGACAAAGGTAAAGAAATGCCAGTGAAAGGCGAGATCAAACCTCTTCCAGCAGTAGGAGAAGGGAGCAGAGGTCTCCTTCCTCTTCCCCAACCCAGCGCCAACTTTTATAGCCTCACAGCTTTGACTCCAAAAGGAAAGAAGACTCATGTGGTGCCTCTGTCTGTCAGCTCATCCCCACTCCTGGAACCACTTGGCGACTTGTACCACATTTAACTATGCAGTGGAAGTTCCCAAAACATAAAGGTCTTTTAGGTTTCAGCTGGGGTGGAAGGAATATCCTTTAGCAACCAAGAACATGCTGCAGGGTGAGCTCAGCCTTTATTCAACATGCACACAGATGCTGCAGCTTCCTGACGATGACACACAAGGAAGCAGCCTTTATCCACTCCACTACTCCTACTACTGCTGCTCACTTTCTAATACAACTGCTTCTACTGAAACAACCCTTCCCACCACTGGCAGTGACTACAAGTTACTTCATTTTTGTCTGCCTCTTCCACCTCTCCTGTAAAATAAAGATGATGACACCGGCCACTGAAGGGTGTTTTAAGATATATTTACGAAAATCGTAACAAAAGTGATGAGTGTGATTGTCAATAGCAGTATCACATCCCATCATTGTCACTGTTTTCTTCTTCTTCCCTCAAAATCCTACTGACTGCAAAGGGTAAATACAGATTTTGGCATGTGGCTCTTCCTGTTTAATGTTGCACCTGAGAAGGGGAGATAACAACTTAAGGCGTATTTTAAGAAAGGCACAGGGCAGAAGTTTTCCCGCTTTGGGTGACTCTCATTCTGCATGCCACATCCCAGCTCATACTCAACAGGAACGAGGAGTAGCAACAACCAGCCACAGGGTTGCTCACAAGGTGTATTTGGGGGCCACTGACTTGAATCTCACCCCTAAAACATCTGATGAAAAGATCTTCTGGATATCAGAAGCTACCCCATGCACATCCTTCTGAGGATCTGTTTCCACCAGTGACTCTGCAACACCACTTTTCAGAGCTTTGCAGCTGACCTCCCCCTGCTCCCACTGCACTGGATTCCGGTGCGATGGAGCAACAGGCAGCTTCAGAGCTCTGGAAAGCAAAACCGGGACCAGATTTGCCCAACCCAGGTACCAGGATTTATGGTGCTCTCTCTTGTGAAGAAGAGCTAAAGGTGCCATTGGTTCCTAAGGTCTCCAGAGGGAGGAAGCCTGATTCCTACTGGCAGATGAGCTTTGTCGGCTCAGGGCCAGATCCAGCCACTTGTGGCTGCTCCCACAGCGAGGGGATGTCATTGCCAGCGGCAGTGGAGTGTGCCTGGGAGCCTCAGGCACCCACGTTAAACCTTCCCAGGCCCACGGTGAGACAACCCCTTTCAGTCCCTGCTGGGAGCAGAGGACTGGGCTGGGAGGTAAAACTGCTGCTCTTCACCGAGAGATTTGAAATGCAGGCATGCAACAACGCTGAACAGCTCAGCTCTGTACATCTGTGGAAAAAGGAAATCAAAAGTGGCAGGTGAAGGATGTGACCCACTGTGGAGAAATGCACAAGCACCTGAAGATAGGAACCATTATCCTCTGCTCCCTTTCGCTCCTTTGGTGATGTCTCCAAGGCATTAAGCACTACCCCCCTGCGCTGGTCCCTCTTTCTCCCCTACACCCACGTGCACAGACATATGCTCATGATCTAACCCAGCTTATTTTGGCTGGCTCGCACAGACACACTCAATTTGCGATTATTTGAAAACTGGCAGCTGAATGTCTCTGGTACACAGCGAAGAGAGTTGGGTATTTTCATATTATGAGTAATATGCGAAGTGCGATTAATGTAGTGAATAAAACAAGCAGTCTTTACACGCTCTTCTGATTCGGAAATGAACTTTGCAATGTTCCCTGCCAGCCTTCTGCAGAGAAGAATTACTAAATATCTCTCCTAGAAGCCAGCATGCTCTCTCTCCTTTCTGGCACTCCTTTCTAAACGAGGGGGAGGTTCTCTCTTTCCAGCTTAACAGACCAATCACTATTCCTCAAAGAAATAAGAAAGAGCAAGCTTTTTTGACAAGAACACAGAGGGACAGGTTGTGAGCGTATCAGTTATTGTGCACGTAGTAGAACTGTGCCTACAGAAAGCATTCTGATGGTGTTTAATCTGTCTGGGATCTCCCTTGTAGTGAGGGACAACTGCCTTGTCTGGAAAATAATTCTTGGCACCACTACGTTGAGCAGCAGCTTCTCCTTCCCAGCACAGGCAGCAGCGTTTCCCTTGCAGGGCGCAGGCGGGCAGTCCCAGGAGGGCCGCGGAGACCTGGCTCTCCACTTGCTCCACAGGCATCAAAGAAGAGGTCAGAACAACGGGGCTGCTATCGGTGGCATCAGCTGGTGTCAGGATAATAAAAAGCTAGCTTAAATCTTCTTACTTACCTTAAGCTAATGAAAAAAAAACAAACCCAGCCCTTGCTTAAATGAAAGTGATGCTATGGCTTCTATAATGAATGATTGTTTAAAAGGCTTTAGTCTTTAACCTTTTGGTATAAAGACAATCTGAGCTGCTGCTTACACACAGCAGACCTACAAGATGCTTGAGGTGGGTGGCTCACCTTTACTTCTGCCTGCGACCAGCCGTCACCGAGGCTTAAGTCAATAAAGTATGTAATTAAACTTATATTTTAATAGCAAACCTGAACTGGAAATGCCTTGTAAACAATCTTCTGTAACTCTCTGACAACATGAAAGTTAATAATCGGTGCACTCATGCACTGATATTATTCAGAACACCTCCCCTGTAGTTGCTGTGTGTGTAAATGTGTGTCCAAGGTGCACAAGAACACAGCAGAGCACCAGAGACAAAAAAAGAGCCCAAAGAGAAGGTCAGCTTCTGAATTGCCACACTCAGGTACTGATTAAGGTTCCAGTCTCCAACCCAGACCAGACCTCACACTGTATTTCCAGGGTTATAAATGCTTCTGCTTTGCTGTTATCATCCCAACAGACACATTTTCCACAGAAGAGCAGATGTAACCTCCTACTCCTGCAGCACTGCACTCTCTCCCGCTTAAGGGAACGAGCAGTTTCTAACACTCCCCCACCAGTACCTTCTGCTGGAACAAGGGGGACCTGGAAGCTCTGTGCACCTGAGCAGTGCACCTCTGGAACAAGCTACAGCCACCCTCATGCTGCGAGAAAAGGCAAATCTCTGAGTTACGGGATTATGCCAGTTCTTGAAAGCACAACAACAACTAATGAGCTCCTCACCTGGTATGAACTGGGGTAAATTCCTGTGGCAGCATTATTTCACCTGAACCCAAGCACTAAGATACACTCTGCAGGCACCTTTCCATAAAAACATGTGCCATGGGTCATGCTTGGGCTGAAGACTATGGCTAGAAGAAGACATTCTGCGAGACTGACAATGGGGCAGGAAAACACCTGGGAAGAGGCTTCTCTCAGGTCAGCGTGGGGGCACAGAAGGGAGGAGCACGGCTAGAGCAGGTTGGCCCTAGGAGGGGAATCAGGATTGGAAAACTGCAGAGACTAGGATCTTTGGGGAGAAGGGTTGCCTTAAAAATTAAGACAAAATGTTAGACAGCTTGAGAAATGTATTGTACTTATCTATCCCACGCTTGCCACAGACCACAGCTGATCGCCAAACGAGAACTACCTACAACCAAGAAGGCACTGACAGCATCAAAAATCAACCCAGCAGCCTAAGAAACTTCACCTCTTTGGAAAGACTGCTCATTCTAGAGTTGCCTGATCCTCCAGAGAAGGGCAGCTCCAGGGGAGTGGAGCATTCCCTTATGAGGAAAGGCTGAGGGAGCTGGGTCTCTTTAGCTCGGAGGAGACTGAGGGGAGACCTCATTAATGTTTATAAATATGTTAAGGGCGAATGTCACAAGGATGGAGCCAGGCTCTTCTCAGTGATGCCCAATGGTAGGACAAGGAGCAATGGGTGTGAGCTGGAACACAGGAGGTTCCACTTAAACTTCAGAAGAAACGTCGTTCCAGTGAGGGTGCCAGAGCCCTGGGACAGGCTGCCCAGGGAGGTTGTGGAGTCTCCTTCTCTGGAGACATTCAAAACCTGCCTGGACGCCTTCCTGTGTGATCTCATTTAGGTTCCTGCTCTGGCAGGGGGATTGGACTAGATGATCTTTCGGGGTCCCTTCCAATCCCTGACATTCTGTGATTCTGTGACTTGCTCTGTGGCCACCCAAAAGGTGGAGAACGGCAGCTCCAGCACGCACAGCGCAGACCTTCCCCGCTGTTCACTTCAGCACAAAGGGATCTGCGAGGTGCAAATCCCCAGAGCACAAAGCTGGACGCTCGCTGACGACGCTCCCAACCAGCCCAACAGCACCAGTGCCAAGACAGGGAGGGTGGGGTCTATTACTCTGATTTTTGCATAACAGAAACCACTGCCTAAGTGGCTCCATACCAACAAAACATACCTGGAATACTGCGTCCAGTTCTGGAGCCCCCAACATAAGAAAGACATGGACCAGTCAGAACAAGTCCAGAGAAGGGCCACCAGGATGATCTGAGGGCTGGAGCACCTCTCCTATGAGGACAGGCTGAAAGAGTTGGGGCTGTTCAGCCTGGAGAAGAGAAGGCTCCGGGGAGACCTTATAGCGGCCTTCCAGTACCTGAAGGGGCTCCAGAATGGCTGGGGAGGGACTTTGCATAAGGGCAATTAATGACAAAACAAGGGGAAATGGGTTTAAGCTGAAAGAGGGTAGGTTTAGATGAGATATTAGGAAGAAGTTCTTGATTGTGAGGGTGGTCAGACACTGGAACAGGTTGCCCAGAGAAGCTGTGGCTGCTCCTCCCTGGAAGTGTTTAAGGCCAGGCTGGATGAGGCTTTGAGCAACCTGATCTAGTGGAAGGTCTCCCTGCTGATGGCAGGGGGATTGGAACTAGATGATCTTTGAGGTCCCTTCCAATCCAAAAACCATTCTATGATTCTATGATTCTAACTGCAAAATTCAGCTCGTAAGCCTCTGTCTGAATCCTGACCTGTTTGCTTTGGCCGTGGCCACAGCCCTCCAGCTCAGCATTTCCTGGCACAGCAGGTGGGGTGGCCCACGGTTTCACTCGTGCACAGCACACAGGTAATGCTGGTTCTCTGAAGCAGTCACTACCTTCCCTTGCAAACAGCAAGGGTGAAAACAGAGTTTTTTATTTAGTGTTTGCAAATCCTCCCCTTTCCAGAGCTTCAAGTGAAGTCCATATGCAAAAACAATGCTCTGTGAACCGGGTAGTTAAAGGCAGTATTTTCATTTTCAAAAGGACCTAAGTGATTTTGGGCTCATTTCCTCTGGACAGTTACAGGAATAGCTAATTAACAATAATTAACCTGATATACTTGCATCAAAATCTCCTCGAAGACACCTTCGCTCCACAATAAAACCTCATTTTTCTCAATTAATTTAATCCAATTGGGAAAAGCCCATTTTCAGGACACCTTCAGTCCAGCTGCAACTCCACAGGCTCTCCATGAAGCCTTGACCTTTTCAAAACAAGCTTGCAGCTGCTAGCTCACTTATGTCTCTGAAACTTCCACCCAAAGGAAAGCAATCAGCAAAGAGGGATTGGCTGCAATTATGAGCTGGATCATACAAGTGAAAATAAGCTGGTCTGCAAAACTCCATCTTCAAAGAGTTTGAGAGACATTAGCTCACAAACTCCAGCAGCTATAAACACTACTCTTACGCATGAAGTTGAGGCAGACAGGTGAAGGGACTTCCCTGAAGTGTTACCAAGAGTTATTATCTCCACAGAGTGTAGGACTAAAGAGATTTTGGCTTCCAACTATACCTGCATCCAAGCAAGTATAAAGATGTCTGGAGGGCGATGGGGAGCAGTGATTTTCCACCACCCCCACCACTTCCTATGACTGTAGTCAAGGCTGGCACATGCTCCATGGTGTCAGTGGTGGTCTGACCAGCTGGGAAGTCCACCTCACCCCACCTTGTCCCTCCTCCCCACCCTGTAGCCTTGCTCTGTCTGCCCCCCACGCATGCACACGGCCAAATGCCCTAAAGAGGGCTCCAAATAAAGTGTCAGGACAAAGAAGGTGATCCTCAAACGGGCAGAAATATTTCAAAATCTTTCTAAATAAACACTAAATATTGGAAGAAAGAAAATTTCCAAGTACAAGTAGGAGAAAAATATGCTGGTCTGGAATGTTTTCTCCACTAGAAAAGCCTCCCTGTGATGTGAAAAAACATTCATTTTTAATTAGAAGATGAAATATGGTTCCCATGACTGTAAAAATTACTTTACAGCAAGTTATTGTACTTATTACAACCCTGTAAAAATCAGCCCAAACCATAAAACTCTTTTTGATTCCATATGTCTCCTTGGATTTACTGCTGATCTCATTAATGTCAAAGGCATCTCATCTCTGTTTTCTTTGCCTTTTCTTTGCTATCTCCTTCTCGTTCACATTTCTGTGAATTTTCCCCATTTCCTTACACCACGGAGGGAGGATCCAAGTGTCTGTGACCAGAGGGTTTCCCGCAGCACAGCTCACAGCACCAGCTCCTGATGAGGGACAGGCTGTGCTAGCTCAGTCAGAACGAAAACCTCACCATGGATCTTCTGTGCCCCGCGAGGGGCCCCCATGGCTCGCAAGCTCAAGATTAAAAACCCTGGGTTTCTCAGTCCAATTGGTTTAGTCAGCATTCAGCCTTCATTTTTTGCCTGAAGCAGAAAAGGGGAGGGGGGGAGAAAAGGAACTGAAGACAATGCTAGTGAAAAAATCTAAGCTATTTTAATCCAATGCCAATTCTGTGAGCTGTAACGAAACCGTATTGTTCCACCACGTTGCTGTTGGTTGCTAGTTAACATGCACCGCTGGTCTGTTGCTGCACAGATCTTTTGGGGTTCATGGGAAAGCAAGCTCAGAAAAAGCCCTGATATAATGTCTAATTTGCATAGCAGCAGACAGCAGCTTGGCACCGATTTCCCTTTGATCTAACGGTGTCTGAGTAGTTTTACAGCGTTTTAGTTTGGAGGTGAAGGAAAGTTATTGGGGAGGAAGGGTCCTTCCTTGCTGGCACCGAGTGCTACATGCCCCTGCACACTGAACACTGCCATTAAGCTCCCGCAGGCAGCTTGCCCTCCCTGGGTGTCAGAAATCAGCAGGCATCCCCTGCTATAAACAGTTTGAGGGCTGAGACGGGTCTGAAGAGAGCAGAGGTGGCAGAGGGGACATCGCTGGGCAGCCAGACTGCAGCCGCACGCAAGTTGACTGCAGAAGGAGAGCTGCACATCTTCCTCCGAAGGAGCCCCCGGTGACAGAGCTGCTACCTTGCAGAAGACCCCACCTTGCAGAAGACCCCACCTTGCAGAAGACCCCACCAGCAAAACTCCAGCTCGGCAGCATTTCAGCACCGTCCTCAGCAGGGCCAAGGGGCAGCAGCCTTGCTCCACCTCGAAGGGCTGACAGTCAGCGCGGGATGGGATGGGATGGGATGGGATGGGATGGGATGGGATGGGATGGGATGGGATGGGCAGAGCAGCCTCATGTGGAGCAGGGCCTGCCATGGGCTTGTGCTTCACCTGTCCCCGCATCAGTTTGGATGAACTTGGTTCAAAGCCTCTTTCAGAAGCAGATCCACACACGCCACACCCAAGCACAGCTGCTAACGTTAGGCAAGAAACCAGCAGACATTTAAATATAGAACAGCCAGGCTTAGCGAGAGGGAAGAGCTCTGCTGCTGCACCTCGACTTCCTTGATCAGCAAGCTTTTACACTCCATGTTGCACAGAATGAAACAGCACCGGCAGTCCTTTCGTCTGGGAGAACAAATATGCCCCAAAACCAAAGCAGGGTATGCCAGTCCTCTGCTGGGGTGTTCTCATCTTGCAGAGGAAAAATAAAAACTACCTTCCACAGCCCAAGATTTTCAAAACTCATCCGAGATTTCCAGTGAGTCAAAGTTTAGATGCCCAGTGTGTGACATCGATGTTACTGTCTCTCCAAGAGAGCTGAACACTGACTCCTTCGAGAGCAGACCCTGTTACACACGCCAGGATGGGGACACACTGGTGACAGGCAGAAGCTACAGCAGATAACTTCTTAATACGACTAACCCAACATCATTTAAGCCCTTGCTTTCCTAAGGATAAGATCCAGTTTTACAGCCTGTAGAATAGCCGACTTTCTTAAAACCGAGAGCATATGAGCCTTTTTGTCTCTGAAAGAATTACCCTCCCTCTCCCTTCTGCTCAAGAGAAAGCCTTGCACTATGAAGTACGAAACACAGGGCCTCCCATTTGCCCAGGCAGCACCACCACCTCAGAACCTGCATCACCTGGCCTGCCACCGCACGACAGTCGCTCTGCCAGTGCTCCCAAGGTGTTTCGGAGGCTAGTGCCACCAACCCTAGGGATGGCCTGGCGACAGCTGCTCAAGGAAAAGGCAACCCGTGGCAGGGAGGCACAGTTAGGATGAGTTCACGCAAAAGAGGTGACAGAATGACTCGTGGACACACATCTATTCCAGGATCAGGCAATGGGACAGTTGTCCAAGCGTCGGGATGAAATGCGCAGAAGTCTGGCTCGCTGATCGGCAGCCACTTCTGGCCAGAGCTACACCTGTCCTGCCCAAGTTAAAAATAACTCACTCTTCCTCCACCTCACTTAGGAAAACCCTCTGGTTTGAGGATCAGCAGCCCCAAAGCCTGGAGCTCTCCCCGTCCCAGCAAGCTTGGTGCCTGACCTGCTCTCCACTTGCATCCACCTCCACGGCTCCCTCCCCGCAAGCAAGACCTGGAAACGCTAATCCCCGCCAACAGAAGCTGTCAGTACGCTGCCACAAAAGGGCTTTGGGGACTGTGTTCTGTCACCTTGGTTCACACCACAGAGTATCTTACTCCCTGCTGCTTCCTGCGGGGCTGCTGGCCAAGGGAAGCCCCAGCTGGCAGGAGTCAAGGCGGCCCAATCAAGCCTTTAATTACCACCATCACCCAGACCTCGGGGGTACAACTGGGTCACACAAACAGCACGATATCTAAGCAGAAACGTGGTCTCTTTTGTGACTGGTACAGTTCCAGCGCTTGGTGTGCTGCTGGCATCAAACAACTAATGGATAATGCAGGCATGAAACCACAAATCGAGTGGTGAGAGGGACAGGAGATGGGGTATTTTGAATCATAGAATCATAGAATGGTTTGGGTTGGAAGGGACCTTAAAGATCATTTAGTTCCAACCCCCCTGCCATCAGCAGAGACACCTTCCACTAGACCAGGTTGCTCAAAGCCTCATCCAACCTGGCCTTAAACACTTCCAGGGAGGAGCATCCACAACTTCCTTGGGCAACCTGTGCCAGTGTCTCTTTTACAGGGGTTTTATTGCTCTGAACTCAAATACATTTAATAAAGGTGTCTATAGTTCACTGGTATTTTTCCTCCTACAGCTGTACCGCCATACAGTTACAAAACATTACAAATGACACTTTCCAAGCTGTGACCCAGGAGATGACACTTCATCTTCAAAAAGGACAGAAGAACATAATTCCTAACGACTTAGAGACTAAGACTCATCTTTCAGAGTGTCACCAGAACCGTCATTAAGGTGCTTTCTGAAATCTGTGCTAAGTGACACATTCTCAACAAAATGTTTGCATGGGGTTGGTTTTTTTTTTGCCAAATAATAAAATTCAGATGTATAAACACAATAAAGAAAACAATCAGGGCTTATTTTTCCCTGTCCAAAGCGCATGCGCTTGCGTGCACACAGACACAGAGAGATATCTGTATCAATGTGAGTAAACTGAGCAGACTTTGTCATACCTGTATCAACAACCAGCAGTATCTAGAGTTATGCAGATAAAAATAATGTATTTTAATAGTTGGGTATAAGTGAATTTTTAAAAACTAAAATAAACCAACTCAACCTTGAATGACAATATCTAGATAGACACAAAGACATATTTGTAGCTCGGACCCTTTAAAATAAATCCTCTCCTGTGCCAAGGCAGAGCAGGCTGAGCCATCTGCAGGCAAGACTCTTTGCTGTCGGCTTGCAGAGGAAGGTACCAGCGATGGGGAAAAAGCCGCTCCCGTGCTTTGCTCACACTCGAGCTCCGGTGCGTGGAACGCACTAAGGCAGGAGCCCGACGTGCTGTGAGCTTGCCGAGCGGGGAGCAGGGCAGCCCAGCCTGCCGGGTGACAGAGCGGCTACCGGCACGTTAATCGCGGGAGCGCGGAGAGGTGGCAGGGGAGCCGGCACGTGGCGCGAGACCTTACCTGTTCCAGGTAGCGTTGGAGCAGGCCCGTCGCTGCTGGGTCCCCCGCTCATCCAAGGCTGCCTGCTCTCTCTTGCCCAGATCACTGAGGCTGGGCGAACTCATGAACTTCAACCTGCGAAGAGTCCTCATGGTCAAATGTGTGTTTGTAGCGTGGCGGCTACAGATACACCGGAGCCGGCACGTGGCGCGAGACCTTACCTGTTCCAGGTAGCGTTGGAGCAGGCCCGTCGCTGCTGGGTCCCCCGCTCATCCAAGGCTGCCTGCTCTCTCTTGCCCAGATCACTGAGGCTGGGCGAACTCATGAACTTCAACCTGCGAAGAGTCCTCATGGTCAAATGTGTGTTTGTAGCGTGGCGGCTACAGATACACCATCCTGTTTACACACACACACGCGCAGCTGGGGCAGCGGCAGCAATGCGAGCAGTTCCCTCCGTTTGCACCCAGCAGCTGCCCCGAGTGGGACAGTGTCCCCTCCTCGTCCCCGGGCACCGCCACCCGGGGGGTCTCGCCCAGCGGGGTGGCAGTGGCGTGATCCACCTGTCCCGGGAAATGCTCGGCCCCTCCAGAGGCTCAGGGGGTGGGGGGGGCTCTGCTGGCACCTCTCAACCTCTCCC